>NW_026870423.1:300000-497072 GCF_963576545.1 Limanda limanda
CACATAGGAGAAAGAGATATTCTTGAATAACTTTTTTTGTGAAGGTCGGAGAGACTTGCAAGTAGGCTCTACCCCCACTAAATGGGGTAGCGCGCATCGATCGGTACCATCCTTGAGCTTCTCCGACTTTCGGAAGGGTTAGGGTTAGGGTTAGGGATGAAAGCACATAGGAGAAAGAGATATTCTTGAATAACTTTTTTTGTGAAGGTCGGAGAGACTTGCAAGTAGGCTCTACCCCCACTAAATGGGGTAGCGCGCATCGATCGGTACCATCCTTGAGCTTCTCCGACTTTCGGAAGGGTTAGGGTTAGGGTTAGGGATGAAAGCACATAGGAGAAAGAGATATTCTTGAATAACTTTTTTTGTGAAGGTCGGAGAGACTTGCAAGTAGGCTCTACCCCCACTAAATGGGGTTGCGCGCATCGATCGGTACCATCCTTGAGCTTCTCCGACTTTTGGAAGGGTTAGGGTTAGGGTTAGGGATGAAAGCACATAGGAGAAAGAGATATTCTTGAATAACTTTTTTTGTGAAGGTCGGAGAGACTTGCAAGTAGGCTCTACCCCCACTAAATGGGGTAGCGCGCATCGATCGGTACCATCCTTGAGCTTCTCCGACTTTCGGAAGGGTTAGGGTTAGGGTTAGGGATGAAAGCACATAGGAGAAAGAGATATTCTTGAATAACTTTTTTTGTGAAGGTCGGAGAGACTTGCAAGTAGGCTCTACCCCCACTAAATTGGGTAGCGCGCATCGATCGGTACCATCCTTGAGCTTCTCCGACTTTCGGAAGGGTTAGGGTTAGGGTTAGGGATGAAAGCACATAGGAGAAAGAGATATTCTTGAATAACTTTTTTTGTGAAGGTCGGAGAGACTTGCAAGTAGGCTCTACCCCCACTAAATGGGGTAGCGCGCATCGATCAGTACCATCCTTGAGCTTCTCCGACTTTCGGAAGGGTTAGGGTTAGGGTTAGGGATGAAAGCACAAAGGAGAAAGAGATATTCTTGAATAACTTTTTTTGTGAAGGTCGGAGAGACTTGGAAAGTGGTTGCATCTGGACTAATTTGGGTCCTGCGGATCGATTGGTACCATCCCCGAGCTTGTACGACCTTCGAAAGAGGTCGACCGACGAAATTCCCCCAAATCTGAGGAGATATTCTTGAATAACTTTTTTTGTGAAGGTCGGAGAGACTTGCAAGTAGGCTCTACCCCCACTAAATGGGGTAGCGCGCATCGATCGGTACCATCCTTGAGCTTCTCCGACTTTCGGAAGGGTTAGGGTTAGGGTTAGGGATGAAAGCACATAGGAGAAAGAGATATTCTTGAATAACTTTTTTTGTGAAGGTCGGAGAGACTTGGAAAGTGGTTGCATCTGGACTAATTTGGGTCCTGCGGATCGATTGGTACCATCCCCGAGCTTGTACGACCTTCGGAAGAGGTCGACCGACGAAATTCCCCCAAATCTGAGGAGATATTCTTGAATAACCTTTTTTGTGAAGGTCGGAGAGACTTGCAAGTAGGCTCTACCCCCACTAAATGGGGTTGCGCGCATCGATCGGTACCATCCTTGAGCTTCTCCGACTTTCGGAAGGGTTAGGGTTAGGGTTAGGGATGAAAGCACATAGGAGAAAGAGATATTCTTGAATAACTTTTTTTGTGAAGGTCGGAGAGACTTGCAAGTAGGCTCTACCCCCACTAAATGGGGTAACGCGCATCGATCGGTACCATCCTTGAGCTTCTCCGACTTTCGGAAGGGTTAGGGTTAGGGTTAGGGATGAAAGCACATAGGAGAAAGAGATATTCTTGAATAACTTTTTTTGTGAAGGTCGGAGAGACTTGGAAAGTGGTTGCATCTGGACTAATTTGGATCCTGCGGATCGATTGGTACCATCCCCGAGCTTGTACGACCTTCGGAAGAGGTCGACCGACGAAATTCCCCCAAATCTGAGGAGATATTCTTGAATAACTTTTTTTGTGAAGGTCGGAGAGACTTGCAAGTAGGCTCTACCCCCACTAAATGGGGTTGCGCGCATCGATCAGTACCATCCTTGAGCTTCTCCGACTTTCGGAAGGGTTAGGGTTAGGGTTAGGGATGAAAGCACATAGGAGAAAGAGATATTCTTGAATAACTTTTTTTGTGAAGGTCGGAGAGACTTGCAAGTAGGCTCTACCCCCACTAAATGGGGTAGCGCGCATCGATCGGTACCATCCTTGAGCTTCTCCGACTTTCGGAAGGGTTAGGGTTAGGGTTAGGGATGAAAGCACATAGGAGAAAGAGATATTCTTGAATAACTTTTTTTGTGAAGGTCGGAGAGACTTGCAAGTAGGCTCTACCCCCACTAAATGGGGTAGCGCGCATCGATCGGTACCATCCTTGAGCTTCTCCGACTTTCGGAAGGGTTAGGGTTAGGGATGAAAGCACATAGGAGAAAGAGATATTCTTGAATAACTTTTTTTGTGAAGGTCGGAGAGACTTGCAAGTAGGCTCTACCCCCACTAAATGGGGTAGCGCGCATCGATCGGTACCATCCTTGAGCTTCTCCGACTTTCGGAAGGGTTAGGGTTAGGGTTAGGGATGAAAGCACATAGGAGAAAGAGATATTCTTGAATAACTTTTTTTGTGAAGGTCGGAGAGACTTGCAAGTAGGCTCTACCCCCACTAAATGGGGTTGCGCGCATCGATCGGTACCATCCTTGAGCTTCTCCGACTTTCGGAAGGGTTAGGGTTAGGGTTAGGGATGAAAGCACATAGGAGAAAGAGATATTCTTGAATAACTTTTTTTGTGAAGGTCGGAGAGACTTGCAAGTAGGCTCTACCCCCACTAAATGGGGTAGCGCGCATCGATCGGTACCATCCTTGAGCTTCTCCGACTTTCGGAAGGGTTAGGGTTAGGGTTAGGGATGAAAGCACATATGAGAAAGAGATATTCTTGAATAACTTTTTTTGTGAAGGTCGGAGAGACTTGGAAAGTGGTTGCATCTGGACTAATTTGGGTCCTGCGGATCGATTGGTACCATCCCCGAGCTTGTACGACCTTCGGAAGAGGTCGACCGACGAAATTCCCCCAAATCTGAGGAGATATTCTTGAATAACTTTTTTTGTGAAGGTCGGAGAGACTTGCAAGTAGGCTCTACCCCCACTAAATGGGGTAGCGCGCATCGATCGGTACCATCCTTGAGCTTCTCCGACTTTCGGAAGGGTTAGGGTTAGGGTTAGGGATGAAAGCACATAGGAGAAAGAGATATTCTTGAATAACTTTTTTTGTGAAGGTCGGAGAGACTTGCAAGTAGGCTCTACCCCCACTAAATGGGGTAGCGCACATCGATCGGTACCATCCTTGAGCTTCTCCGACTTTCGGAAGGGTTAGGGTTAGGGTTAGGGATGAAAGCACATAGGAGAAAGAGATATTCTTGAATAACTTTTTTTGTGAAGGTCGGAGAGACTTGGAAAGTGGTTGCATCTGGACTAATTTGGGTCCTGCAGATCGATTGGTACCATCCCCGAGCTTGTACGACCTTCGGAAGAGGTCGACCGACGAAATTCCCCCAAATCTGAGGAGATATTCTTGAATAACTTTTTTTGTGAAGGTCGGAGAGACTTGCAAGTAGGCTCTACCCCCACTAAATGGGGTTGCGCGCATCGATCAGTACCATCCTTGAGCTTCTCCGACTTTTGGAAGGGTTAGGGTTAGGGTTAGGGATGAAAGCACATAGGAGAAAGAGATATTCTTGAATAACTTTTTTTGTGAAGGTCGGAGAGACTTGCAAGTAGGCTCTACCCCCACTAAATGGGGTAGCGCGCATCGATCGGTACCATCCTTGAGCTTCTCCGACTTTCGGAAGGGTTAGGGTTAGGGTTAGGGATGAAAGCACATAGGAGAAAGAGATATTCTTGAATAACTTTTTTTGTGAAGGTCGGAGAGACTTGCAAGTAGGCTCTACCCCCACTAAATGGGGTAGCGCGCATCGATCGGTACCATCCTTGAGCTTCTCCGACTTTCGGAAGGGTTAGGGTTAGGGTTAGGGATGAAAGCACATAGGAGAAAGAGATATTCTTGAATAACTTTTTTTGTGAAGGTCGGAGAGACTTGCAAGTAGGCTCTACCCCCACTAAATGGGGTAGCGCGCATCGATCAGTACCATCCTTGAGCTTCTCCGACTTTCGGAAGGGTTAGGGTTAGGGTTAGGGATGAAAGCACATAGGAGAAAGAGATATTCTTGAATAACTTTTTTTGTGAAGGTCGGAGAGACTTGGAAAGTGGTTGCATCTGGACTAATTTGGGTCCTGCGGATCGATTGGTACCATCCCCGAGCTTGTACGACCTTCGGAAGAGGTCGACCGACGAAATTCCCCCAAATCTGAGGAGATATTCTTGAATAACTTTTTTTGTGAAGGTCGGAGAGACTTGCAAGTAGGCTCTACCCCCACTAAATGGGGTAGCGCGCATCGATCGGTACCATCCTTGAGCTTCTCCGACTTTCGGAAGGGTTAGGGTTAGGGTTAGGGATGAAAGCACATAGGAGAAAGAGATATTCTTGAATAACTTTTTTTGTGAAGGTCGGAGAGACTTGCAAGTAGGCTCTACCCCCACTAAATGGGGTAGCGCGCATCGATCGGTACCATCCTTGAGCTTCTCCGACTTTCGGAAGGGTTAGGGTTAGGGTTAGGGATGAAAGCACATAGGAGAAAGAGATATTCTTGAATAACTTTTTTTGTGAAGGTCGGAGAGACTTGCAAGTAGGCTCTACCCCCACTAAATGGGGTAGCGCGCATCGATCGGTACCATCCTTGAGCTTCTCCGACTTTCGGAAGGGTTAGGGTTAGGGTTAGGGATGAAAGCACATAGGAGAAAGAGATATTCTTGAATAACTTTTTTTGTGAAGGTCGGAGAGACTTGCAAGTAGGCTCTACCCCCACTAAATGGGGTAGCGCGCATCGATCGGTACCATCCTTGAGCTTCTCCGACTTTCGGAAGGGTTAGGGTTAGGGTTAGGGATGAAAGCACATAGGAGAAAGAGATATTCTTGAATAACTTTTTTTGTAAAGGTCGGAGAGACTTGGAAAGTGGTTGCATCTGGACTAATTTGGGTCCTGCGGATCGATTGGTACCATCCCCGAGCTTGTACGACCTTCGGAAGAGGTCGACCGACGAAATTCCCCCAAATCTGAGGAGATATTCTTGAATAACTTTTTTTGTGAAGGTCGGAGAGACTTGCAAGTAGGCTCTACCCCCACTAAATGGGGTTGCGCGCATCGATCAGTACCATCCTTGAGCTTCTCCGACTTTCGGAAGGGTTAGGGTTAGGGTTAGGGATGAAAGCACATAGGAGAAAGAGATATTCTTGAATAACTTTTTTTGTGAATGTCGGAGAGACTTGCAAGTAGGCTCTACCCCCACTAAATGGGGTAGCGCGCATCGATCGGTACCATCCTTGAGCTTCTCCGACTTTCGGAAGGGTTAGGGTTAGGGTTAGGGATGAAAGCACATAGGAGAAAGAGATATTCTTGAATAACTTTTTTTGTGAAGGTCGGAGAGACTTGCAAATAGGCTCTACCCCCACTAAATGGGGTAGCGCGCATCGATCGGTACCATCCTTGAGCTTCTCCGACTTTCGGAAGGGTTAGGGTTAGGGTTAGGGATGAAAGCACATAGGAGAAAGAGATATTCTTGAATAACTTTTTTTGTGAAGGTCGGAGAGACTTGCAAGTAGGCTCTACCCCCACTAAATGGGGTAGCGCGCATCGATCGGTACCATCCTTGAGCTTCTCCGACTTTCGGAAGGGTTAGGGTTAGGGTTAGGGATGAAAGCACATAGGAGAAAGAGATATTCTTGAATAACTTTTTTTGTGAAGGTCGGAGAGACTTGGAAAGTGGTTGCATCTGGACTAATTTGGGTCCTGCAGATCGATTGGTACCATCCCCGAGCTTGTACGACCTTCGGAAGAGGTCGACCGACGAAATTCCCCCAAATCTGAGGAGATATTCTTGAATAACTTTTTTTGTGAAGGTCGGAGAGACTTGCAAGTAGGCTCTACCCCCACTAAATGGGGTTGCGCGCATCGATCAGTACCATCCTTGAGCTTCTCCGACTTTCGGAAGGGTTAGGGTTAGGGTTAGGGATGAAAGCACATAGGAGAAAGAGATATTCTTGAATAACTTTTTTTGTGAAGGTCGGAGAGACTTGCAAGTAGGCTTTACCCCCACTAAATGGGGTAGCGCGCATCGATCGGTACCATCCTTGAGCTTCTCCGACTTTCGGAAGGGTTAGGGTTAGGGTTAGGGATGAAAGCACATAGGAGAAAGAGATATTCTTGAATAACTTTTTTTGTGAAGGTCGGAGAGACTTGCAAGTAGGCTCTACCCCCACTAAATGGGGTAGCGCGCATCGATCGGTACCATCCTTGAGCTTCTCCGACTTTCGGAAGGGTTAGGGTTAGGGTTAGGGATGAAAGCACATAGGAGAAAGAGATATTCTTGAATAACTTTTTTTGTGAAGGTCGGAGAGACTTGCAAGTAGGCTCTACCCCCACTAAATGGGGTAGCGCGCATCGATCGGTACCATCCTTGAGCTTCTCCGACTTTCGGAAGGGTTAGGGTTAGGGTTAGGGATGAAAGCACATAGGAGAAAGAGATATTCTTGAATAACTTTTTTTGTGAAGGTCGGAGAGACTTGCAAGTAGGCTCTACCCCCACTAAATGGGGTAGCGCGCATCGATCAGTACCATCCTTGAGCTTCTCCGACTTTCGGAAGGGTTAGGGTTAGGGTTAGGGATGAAAGCACATAGGAGAAAGAGATATTCTTGAATAACTTTTTTTGTGAAGGTCGGAGAGACTTGGAAAGTGGTTGCATCTGGACTAATTTGGGTCCTGCGGATCGATTGGTACCATCCCCGAGCTTGTACGACCTTCGGAAGAGGTCGACCGACGAAATTCCCCCAAATCTGAGGAGATATTCTTGAATAACTTTTTTTGTGAAGGTCGGAGAGACTTGCAAGTAGGCTCTACCCCCACTAAATGGGGTAGCGCGCATCGATCGGTACCATCCTTGAGCTTCTCCGACTTTCGGAAGGGTTAGGGTTAGGGTTAGGGATGAAAGCACATAGGAGAAAGAGATATTCTTGAATAACTTTTTTTGTGAAGGTCGGAGAGACTTGCAAGTAGGCTCTACCCCCACTAAATGGGGTAGCGCGCATCGATCGGTACCATCCTTGAGCTTCTCCGACTTTCGGAAGGGTTAGGGTTAGGGTTAGGGATGAAAGCACATAGGAGAAAGAGATATTCTTGAATAACTTTTTTTGTGAAGGTCGGAGAGACTTGCAAGTAGGCTCTACCCCCACTAAATGGGGTAGCGCGCATCGATCGGTACCATCCTTGAGCTTCTCCGACTTTCGGAAGGGTTAGGGTTAGGGTTAGGGATGAAAGCACATAGGAGAAAGAGATATTCTTGAATAACTTTTTTTGTGAAGGTCGGAGAGACTTGCAAGTAGGCTCTACCCCCACTAAATGGGGTAGCGCGCATCGATCGGTACCATCCTTGAGCTTCTCCGACTTTCGGAAGGGTTAGGGTTAGGGTTAGGGATGAAAGCACATAGGAGAAAGAGATATTCTTGAATAACTTTTTTTGTAAAGGTCGGAGAGACTTGGAAAGTGGTTGCATCTGGACTAATTTGGGTCCTGCGGATCGATTGGTACCATCCCCGAGCTTGTACGACCTTCGGAAGAGGTCGACCGACGAAATTCCCCCAAATCTGAGGAGATATTCTTGAATAACTTTTTTTGTGAAGGTCGGAGAGACTTGCAAGTAGGCTCTACCCCCACTAAATGGGGTTGCGCGCATCGATCAGTACCATCCTTGAGCTTCTCCGACTTTCGGAAGGGTTAGGGTTAGGGTTAGGGATGAAAGCACATAGGAGAAAGAGATATTCTTGAATAACTTTTTTTGTGAAGGTCGGAGAGACTTGCAAGTAGGCTCTACCCCCACTAAATGGGGTAGCGCGCATCGATCGGTACCATCCTTGAGCTTCTCCGACTTTCGGAAGGGTTAGGGTTAGGGTTAGGGATGAAAGCACATAGGAGAAAGAGATATTCTTGAATAACTTTTTTTGTGAAGGTCGGAGAGACTTGCAAATAGGCTCTACCCCCACTAAATGGGGTAGCGCGCATCGATCGGTACCATCCTTGAGCTTCTCCGACTTTCGGAAGGGTTAGGGTTAGGGTTAGGGATGAAAGCACATAGGAGAAAGAGATATTCTTGAATAACTTTTTTTGTGAAGGTCGGAGAGACTTGCAAGTAGGCTCTACCCCCACTAAATGGGGTAGCGCGCATCGATCGGTACCATCCTTGAGCTTCTCCGACTTTCGGAAGGGTTAGGGTTAGGGTTAGGGATGAAAGCACATAGGAGAAAGAGATATTCTTGAATAACTTTTTTTGTGAAGGTCGGAGAGACTTGGAAAGTGGTTGCATCTGGACTAATTTGGGTCCTGCAGATCGATTGGTACCATCCCCGAGCTTGTACGACCTTCGGAAGAGGTCGACCGACGAAATTCCCCCAAATCTGAGGAGATATTCTTGAATAACTTTTTTTGTGAAGGTCGGAGAGACTTGCAAGTAGGCTCTACCCCCACTAAATGGGGTTGCGCGCATCGATCAGTACCATCCTTGAGCTTCTCCGACTTTCGGAAGGGTTAGGGTTAGGGTTAGGGATGAAAGCACATAGGAGATAGAGATATTCTTGAATAACTTTTTTTGTGAAGGTCGGAGAGACTTGCAAGTAGGCTTTACCCCCACTAAATGGGGTAGCGCGCATCGATCGGTACCATCCTTGAGCTTCTCCGACTTTCGGAAGGGTTAGGGTTAGGGTTAGGGATGAAAGCACATAGGAGAAAGAGATATTCTTGAATAACTTTTTTTGTGAAGGTCGGAGAGACTTGCAAGTAGGCTCTACCCCCACTAAATGGGGTAGCGCGCATCGATCGGTACCATCCTTGAGCTTCTCCGACTTTCGGAAGGGTTAGGGTTAGGGTTAGGGATGAAAGCACATAGGAGAAAGAGATATTCTTGAATAACTTTTTTTGTGAAGGTCGGAGAGACTTGCAAGTAGGCTCTACCCCCACTAAATGGGGTAGCGCGCATCGATCGGTACCATCCTTGAGCTTCTCCGACTTTCGGAAGGGTTAGGGTTAGGGTTAGGGATGAAAGCACATAGGAGAAAGAGATATTCTTGAATAACTTTTTTTGTGAAGGTCGGAGAGACTTGCAAGTAGGCTCTACCCCCACTAAATGGGGTAGCGCGCATCGATCGGTACCATCCTTGAGCTTCTCCGACTTTCGGAAGGGTTAGGGTTAGGGTTAGGGATGAAAGCACATAGGAGAAAGAGATATTCTTGAATAACTTTTTTTGTGAAGGTCGGAGAGACTTGCAAGTAGGCTCTACCCCCACTAAATGGGGTAGCGCGCATCGATCAGTACCATCCTTGAGCTTCTCCGACTTTCGGAAGGGTTAGGGTTAGGGTTAGGGATGAAAGCACATAGGAGAAAGAGATATTCTTGAATAACTTTTTTTGTGAAGGTCGGAGAGACTTGGAAAGTGGTTGCATCTGGACTAATTTGGGTCCTGCGGATCGATTGGTACCATCCCCGAGCTTGTACGACCTTCGGAAGAGGTCGACCGACGAAATTCCCCCAAATCTGAGGAGATATTCTTGAATAACTTTTTTTGTGAAGGTCGGAGAGACTTGCAAGTAGGCTCTACCCCCACTAAATGGGGTAGCGCGCATCGATCGGTACCATCCTTGAGCTTCTCCGACTTTCGGAAGGGTTAGGGTTAGGGTTAGGGATGAAAGCACATAGGAGAAAGAGATATTCTTGAATAACTTTTTTTGTGAAGGTCGGAGAGACTTGCAAGTAGGCTCTACCCCCACTAAATGGGGTAGCGCGCATCGATCGGTACCATCCTTGAGCTTCTCCGACTTTCGGAAGGGTTAGGGTTAGGGTTAGGGATGAAAGCACATAGGAGAAAGAGATATTCTTGAATAACTTTTTTTGTGAAGGTCGGAGAGACTTGCAAGTAGGCTCTACCCCCACTAAATGGGGTAGCGCGCATCGATCGGTACCATCCTTGAGCTTCTCCGACTTTCGGAAGGGTTAGGGTTAGGGTTAGGGATGAAAGCACATAGGAGAAAGAGATATTCTTGAATAACTTTTTTTGTGAAGGTCGGAGAGACTTGCAAGTAGGCTCTACCCCCACTAAATGGGGTAGCGCGCATCGATCAGTACCATCCTTGAGCTTCTCCGACTTTCGGAAGGGTTAGGGTTAGGGTTAGGGATGAAAGCACATAGGAGAAAGAGATATTCTTGAATAACTTTTTTTGTGAAGGTCGGAGAGACTTGGAAAGTGGTTGCATCTGGACTAATTTGGGTCCTGCCGATCGATTGGTACCATCCCCGAGCTTGTACGACCTTCGGAAGAGGTCGACCGACGAAATTCCCCCAAATCTGAGGAGATATTCTTGAATAACTTTTTTTGTGAAGGTCGGAGAGACTTGCAAGTAGGCTCTACCCCCACTAAATGGGGTTGCGCGCATCGATCAGTACCATCCTTGAGCTTCTCCGACTTTTGGAAGGGTTAGGGTTAGGGTTAGGGATGAAAGCACATAGGAGAAAGAGATATTCTTGAATAACTTTTTTTGTGAAGGTCGGAGAGACTTGCAAGTAGGCTCTACCCCCACTAAATGGGGTAGCACGCATCGATCGGTACCATCCTTGAGCTTCTCCGACTTTCGGAAGGGTTAGGGTTAGGGTTAGGGATGAAAGCACATAGGAGAAAGAGATATTCTTGAATAACTTTTTTTGTGAAGGTCGGAGAGACTTGCAAGTAGGCTCTACCCCCACTAAATGGGGTAGCGCGCATCGATCGGTACCATCCTTGAGCTTCTCCGACTTTCGGAAGGGTTAGGGTTAGGGATGAAAGCACATAGGAGAAAGAGATATTCTTGAATAACTTTTTTTGTGAAGGTCGGAGAGACTTGCAAGTAGGCTCTACCCCCACTAAATGGGGTAGCGCGCATCGATCAGTACCATCCTTGAGCTTCTCCGACTTTCGGAAGGGTTAGGGTTAGGGTTAGGGATGAAAGCACATAGGAGAAAGAGATATTCTTGAATAACTTTTTTTGTGAAGGTCGGAGAGACTTGGAAAGTGGTTGCATCTGGACTAATTTGGGTCCTGCGGATCGATTGGTACCATCCCCGAGCTTGTACGACCTTCGGAAGAGGTCGACCGACGAAATTCCCCCAAATCTGAGGAGATATTCTTGAATAACTTTTTTTGTGAAGGTCGGAGAGACTTGCAAGTAGGCTCTACCCCCACTAAATGGGGTAGCGCGCATCGATCGGTACCATCCTTGAGCTTCTCCGACTTTCGGAAGGGTTAGGGTTAGGGTTAGGGATGAAAGCACATAGGAGAAAGAGATATTCTTGAATAACTTTTTTTGTGAAGGTCGGAGAGACTTGCAAGTAGGCTCTACCCCCACTAAATGGGGTAGCGCGCATCGATCGGTACCATCCTTGAGCTTCTCCGACTTTCGGAAGGGTTAGGGTTAGGGTTAGGGATGAAAGCACATAGGAGAAAGAGATATTCTTGAATAACTTTTTTTGTGAAGGTCGGAGAGACTTGCAAGTAGGCTCTACCCCCACTAAATGGGGTAGCGCGCATCGATCGGTACCATCCTTGAGCTTCTCCGACTTTCGGAAGGGTTAGGGTTAGGGTTAGGGATGAAAGCACATAGGAGAAAGAGATATTCTTGAATAACTTTTTTTGTGAAGGTCGGAGAGACTTGCAAGTAGGCTCTACCCCCACTAAATGGGGTAGCGCGCATCGATCGGTACCATCCTTGAGCTTCTCCGACTTTCGGAAGGGTTAGGGTTAGGGTTAGGGATGAAAGCACATAGGAGAAAGAGATATTCTTGAATAACTTTTTTTGTGAAGGTCGGAGAGACTTGGAAAGTGGTTGCATCTGGACTAATTTGGGTCCTGCAGATCGATTGGTACCATCCCCGAGCTTGTACGACCTTCGGAAGAGGTCGACCGACGAAATTCCCCCAAATCTGAGGAGATATTCTTGAATAACTTTTTTTGTGAAGGTCGGAGAGACTTGCAAGTAGGCTCTACCCCCACTAAATGGGGTTGCGCGCATCGATCAGTACCATCCTTGAGCTTCTCCGACTTTCGGAAGGGTTAGGGTTAGGGTTAGGGATGAAAGCACATAGGAGAAAGAGATATTCTTGAATAACTTTTTTTGTGAAGGTCGGAGAGACTTGCAAGTAGGCTTTACCCCCACTAAATGGGGTAGCGCGCATCGATCGGTACCATCCTTGAGCTTCTCCGACTTTCGGAAGGGTTAGGGTTAGGGTTAGGGATGAAAGCACATAGGAGAAAGAGATATTCTTGAATAACTTTTTTTGTGAAGGTCGGAGAGACTTGCAAGTAGGCTCTACCCCCACTAAATGGGGTAGCGCGCATCGATCGGTACCATCCTTGAGCTTCTCCGACTTTCGGAAGGGTTAGGGTTAGGGTTAGGGATGAAAGCACATAGGAGAAAGAGATATTCTTGAATAACTTTTTTTGTGAAGGTCGGAGAGACTTGCAAGTAGGCTCTACCCCCACTAAATGGGGTAGCGCGCATCGATCGGTACCATCCTTGAGCTTCTCCGACTTTCGGAAGGGTTAGGGTTAGGGTTAGGGATGAAAGCACATAGGAGAAAGAGATATTCTTGAATAACTTTTTTTGTGAAGGTCGGAGAGACTTGCAAGTAGGCTCTACCCCCACTAAATGGGGTAGCGCGCATCGATCGGTACCATCCTTGAGCTTCTCCGACTTTCGGAAGGGTTAGGGTTAGGGTTAGGGATGAAAGCACATAGGAGAAAGAGATATTCTTGAATAACTTTTTTTGTGAAGGTCGGAGAGACTTGCAAGTAGGCTCTACCCCCACTAAATGGGGTAGCGCGCATCGATCAGTACCATCCTTGAGCTTCTCCGACTTTCGGAAGGGTTAGGGTTAGGGTTAGGGATGAAAGCACATAGGAGAAAGAGATATTCTTGAATAACTTTTTTTGTGAAGGTCGGAGAGACTTGGAAAGTGGTTGCATCTGGACTAATTTGGGTCCTGCGGATCGATTGGTACCATCCCCGAGCTTGTACGACCTTCGGAAGAGGTCGACCGACGAAATTCCCCCAAATCTGAGGAGATATTCTTGAATAACTTTTTTTGTGAAGGTCGGAGAGACTTGCAAGTAGGCTCTACCCCCACTAAATGGGGTAGCGCGCATCGATCGGTACCATCCTTGAGCTTCTCCGACTTTCGGAAGGGTTAGGGTTAGGGTTAGGGATGAAAGCACATAGGAGAAAGAGATATTCTTGAATAACTTTTTTTGTGAAGGTCGGAGAGACTTGCAAGTAGGCTCTACCCCCACTAAATGGGGTAGCGCGCATCGATCGGTACCATCCTTGAGCTTCTCCGACTTTCGGAAGGGTTAGGGTTAGGGTTAGGGATGAAAGCACATAGGAGAAAGAGATATTCTTGAATAACTTTTTTTGTGAAGGTCGGAGAGACTTGCAAGTAGGCTCTACCCCCACTAAATGGGGTAGCGCGCATCGATCAGTACCATCCTTGAGCTTCTCCGACTTTCGGAAGGGTTAGGGTTAGGGTTAGGGATGAAAGCACATAGGAGAAAGAGATATTCTTGAATAACTTTTTTTGTGAAGGTCGGAGAGACTTGGAAAGTGGTTGCATCTGGACTAATTTGGGTCCTGCGGATCGATTGGTACCATCCCCGAGCTTGTACGACCTTCGGAAGAGGTCGACCGACGAAATTCCCCCAAATCTGAGGAGATATTCTTGAATAACTTTTTTTGTGAAGGTCGGAGAGACTTGCAAGTAGGCTCTACCCCCACTAAATGGGGTAGCGCGCATCGATCGGTACCATCCTTGAGCTTCTCCGACTTTCGGAAGGGTTAGGGTTAGGGTTAGGGATGAAAGCACATAGGAGAAAGAGATATTCTTGAATAACTTTTTTTGTGAAGGTCGGAGAGACTTGCAAGTAGGCTCTACCCCCACTAAATGGGGTAGCGCGCATCGATCGGTACCATCCTTGAGCTTCTCCGACTTTCGGAAGGGTTAGGGTTAGGGTTAGGGATGAAAGCACATAGGAGAAAGAGATATTCTTGAATAACTTTTTTTGTGAAGGTCGGAGAGACTTGCAAGTAGGCTCTACCCCCACTAAATGGGGTAGCGCGCATCGATCGGTACCATCCTTGAGCTTCTCCGACTTTCGGAAGGGTTAGGGTTAGGGTTAGGGATGAAAGCACATAGGAGAAAGAGATATTCTTGAATAACTTTTTTTGTGAAGGTCGGAGAGACTTGCAAGTAGGCTCTACCCCCACTAAATGGGGTAGCGCGCATCGATCAGTACCATCGTTGAGCTTCTCCGACTTTCGGAAGGGTTAGGGTTAGGGTTAGGGATGAAAGCACATAGGAGAAAGAGATATTCTTGAATAACTTTTTTTGTGAAGGTCGGAGAGACTTGGAAAGTGGTTGCATCTGGACTAATTTGGGTCCTGCCGATCGATTGGTACCATCCCCGAGCTTGTACGACCTTCGGAAGAGGTCGACCGACGAAATTCCCCCAAATCTGAGGAGATATTCTTGAATAACTTTTTTTGTGAAGGTCGGAGAGACTTGCAAGTAGGCTCTACCCCCACTAAATGGGGTAGCGCGCATCGATCGGTACCATCCTTGAGCTTCTCCGACTTTCGGAAGGGTTAGGGTTAGGGTTAGGGATGAAAGCACATAGGAGAAAGAGATATTCTTGAATAACTTTTTTTGTGAAGGTCGGAGAGACTTGCAAGTAGGCTCTACCCCCACTAAATGGGGTAGCGCGCATCGATCAGTACCATCCTTGAGCTTCTCCGACTTTCGGAAGGGTTAGGGTTAGGGTTAGGGATGAAAGCACATAGGAGAAAGAGATATTCTTGAATAACTTTTTTTGTGAAGGTCGGAGAGACTTGGAAAGTGGTTGCATCTGGACTAATTTGGGTCCTGCGGATCGATTGGTACCATCCCCGAGCTTGTACGACCTTCGAAAGAGGTCGACCGACGAAATTCCCCCAAATCTGAGGAGATATTCTTGAATAACTTTTTTTGTGAAGGTCGGAGAGACTTGCAAGTAGGCTCTACCCCCACTAAATGGGGTAGCGCGCATCGATCGGTACCATCCTTGAGCTTCTCCGACTTTCGGAAGGGTTAGGGTTAGGGTTAGGGATGAAAGCACATAGGAGAAAGAGATATTCTTGAATAACTTTTTTTGTGAAGGTCGGAGAGACTTGCAAGTAGGCTCTACCCCCACTAAATGGGGTAGCGCGCATCGATCGGTACTATCCTTGAGCTTCTCCGACTTTCGGAAGGGTTAGGGTTAGGGTTAGGGATGAAAGCACATAGGAGAAAGAGATATTCTTGAATAACTTTTTTTGTGAAGGTCGGAGAGACTTGCAAGTAGGCTCTACCCCCACTAAATGGGGTAGCGCGCATCGATCGGTACCATCCTTGAGCTTCTCCGACTTTCGGAAGGGTTAGGGTTAGGGTTAGGGATGAAAGCACATAGGAGAAAGAGATATTCTTGAATAACTTTTTTTGTGAAGGTCGGAGAGACTTGCAAGTAGGCTCTACCCCCACTAAATGGGGTAGCGCGCATCGATCGGTACCATCCTTGAGCTTCTCCGACTTTCGGAAGGGTTAGGGTTAGGGTTAGGGATGAAAGCACATAGGAGAAAGAGATATTCTTGAATAACTTTTTTTGTGAAGGTCGGAGAGACTTGCAAGTAGGCTCTACCCCCACTAAATGGGGTAGCGCGCATCGATCAGTACCATCCTTGAGCTTCTCCGACTTTCGGAAGGGTTAGGGTTAGGGTTAGGGATGAAAGCACATAGGAGAAAGAGATATTCTTGAATAACTTTTTTTGTGAAGGTCGGAGAGACTTGGAAAGTGGTTGCATCTGGACTAATTTGGGTCCTGCGGATCGATTGGTACCATCCCCGAGCTTGTACGACCTTCGGAAGAGGTCGACCGACGAAATTCCCCCAAATCTGAGGAGATATTCTTGAATAACTTTTTTTGTGAAGGTCGGAGAGACTTGCAAGTAGGCTCTACCCCCACTAAATGGGGTAGCGCGCATCGATCGGTACCATCCTTGAGCTTCTCCGACTTTCGGAAGGGTTAGGGTTAGGGTTAGGGATGAAAGCACATAGGAGAAAGAGATATTCTTGAATAACTTTTTTTGTGAAGGTCGGAGAGACTTGCAAGTAGGCTCTACCCCCACTAAATGGGGTAGCGCGCATCGATCGGTACCATCCTTGAGCTTCTCCGACTTTCGGAAGGGTTAGGGTTAGGGTTAGGGATGAAAGCACATAGGAGAAAGAGATATTCTTGAATAACTTTTTTTGTGAAGGTCGGAGAGACTTGAAAAGTGGTTGCATCTGGACTAATTTGGGTCCTGCGGATCGATTGGTACCATCCCCGAGCTTGTACGACCTTCGGAAGAGGTCGACCGACGAAATTCCCCCAAATCTGAGGAGATATTCTTGAATAACTTTTTTTGTGAAGGTCGGAGAGACTTGCAAGTAGGCTCTACCCCCACTAAATGGGGTAGCGCACATCGATCGGTACCATCCTTGAGCTTCTCCGACTTTCGGAAGGGTTAGGGTTAGGGTTAGGGATGAAAGCACATAGGAGAAAGAGATATTCTTGAATAACTTTTTTTGTGAAGGTCGGAGAGACTTGCAAGTAGGCTCTACCCCCACTAAATGGGGTAGCGCGCATCGATCAGTACCATCCTTGAGCTTCTCCGACTTTTGGAAGGGTTAGGGTTAGGGTTAGGGATGAAAGCACATAGGAGAAAGAGATATTCTTGAATAACTTTTTTTGTGAAGGTCGGAGAGACTTGCAAGTAGGCTCTATCCCCACTAAATGGGGTAGCGCGCATCGATCGGTACCATCCTTGAGCTTCTCCGACTTTCGGAAGGGTTAGGGTTAGGGTTAGGGATGAAAGCACATAGGAGAAAGAGATATTCTTGAATAACTTTTTTTGTGAAGGTCGGAGAGACTTGCAAGTAGGCTCTACCCCCACTAAATGGGGTAGCGCGCATCGATCGGTACCATCCTTGAGCTTCTCCGACTTTCGGAAGGGTTAGGGTTAGGGTTAGGGATGAAAGCACATAGGAGAAAGAGATATTCTTGAATAACTTTTTTTGTGAAGGTCGGAGAGACTTGCAAGTAGGCTCTACCCCCACTAAATGGGGTAGCGCGCATCGATCGGTACCATCCTTGAGCTTCTCCGACTTTCGGAAGGGTTAGGGTTAGGGTTAGGGATGAAAGCACATAGGAGAAAGAGATATTCTTGAATAACTTTTTTTGTGAAGGTCGGAGAGACTTGGAAAGTGGTTGCATCTGGACTAATTTGGGTCCTGCGGATCGATTGGTACCATCCCCGAGCTTGTACGACCTTCGGAAGAGGTCGACCGACGAAATTCCCCCAAATCTGAGGAGATATTCTTGAATAACTTTTTTTGTGAAGGTCGGAGAGACTTGCAAGTAGGCTCTACCCCCACTAAATGGGGTAGCGCACATCGATCGGTACCATCCTTGAGCTTCTCCGACTTTCGGAAGGGTTAGGGTTAGGGTTAGGGATGAAAGCACATAGGAGAAAGAGATATTCTTGAATAACTTTTTTTGTGAAGGTCGGAGAGACTTGCAAGTAGGCTCTACCCCCACTAAATGGGGTAGCGCGCATCGATCGGTACCATCCTTGAGCTTCTCCGACTTTCGGAAGGGTTAGGGTTAGGGTTAGGGATGAAAGCACATAGGAGAAAGAGATATTCTTGAATAACTTTTTTTGTGAAGGTCGGAGAGACTTGAAAAGTGGTTGCATCTGGACTAATTTGGGTCCTGCGGATCGATTGGTACCATCCCCGAGCTTGTACGACCTTCGGAAGAGGTCGACCGACGAAATTCCCCCAAATCTGAGGAGATATTCTTGAATAACTTTTTTTGTGAAGGTCGGAGAGACTTGCAAGTAGGCTCTACCCCCACTAAATGGGGTAGCGCACATCGATCGGTACCATCCTTGAGCTTCTCCGACTTTCGGAAGGGTTAGGGTTAGGGTTAGGGATGAAAGCACATAGGAGAAAGAGATATTCTTGAATAACTTTTTTTGTGAAGGTCGGAGAGACTTGCAAGTAGGCTCTACCCCCACTAAATGGGGTAGCGCGCATCGATCGGTACCATCCTTGAGCTTCTCCGACTTTTGGAAGGGTTAGGGTTAGGGTTAGGGATGAAAGCACATAGGAGAAAGAGATATTCTTGAATAACTTTTTTTGTGAAGGTCGGAGAGACTTGCAAGTAGGCTCTACCCCCCCTAAATGGGGTAGCGCGCATCGATCGGTACCATCCTTGAGCTTCTCCGACT
Organism: Limanda limanda; assembly: GCF_963576545.1. Classification (NCBI taxonomy): domain Eukaryota; kingdom Metazoa; phylum Chordata; class Actinopteri; order Pleuronectiformes; family Pleuronectidae; genus Limanda; species Limanda limanda. Next base: position 318,515 of record NW_026870423.1, read on the forward strand.
TTCGGAAGGGTTAGGGTTAGGGTTAGGGATGAAAGCACATAGGAGAAAGAGATATTCTTGAATAACTTTTTTTGTGAAGGTCGGAGAGACTTGCAAGTAGGCTCTACCCCCACTAAATGGGGTAGCGCGCATCGATCGGTACCATCCTTGAGCTTCTCCGACTTTCGGAAGGGTTAGGGTTAGGGTTAGGGATGAAAGCACATAGGAGAAAGAGATATTCTTGAATAACTTTTTTTGTGAAGGTCGGAGAGACTTGCAAGTAGGCTCTACCCCCACTAAATGGGGTAGCGCGCATCGATCGGTACCATCCTTGAGCTTCTCCGACTTTCGGAAGGGTTAGGGTTAGGGTTAGGGATGAAAGCACATAGGAGAAAGAGATATTCTTGAATAACTTTTTTTGTGAAGGTCGGAGAGACTAGGAAAGTGGTTGCATCTGGACTAATTTGGGTCCTGCGGATCGATTGGTACCATCCCCGAGCTTGTACGACCTTCGGAAGAGGTCGACCGACGAAATTCCCCCAAATCTGAGGAGATATTCTTGAATAACTTTTTTTGTGAAGGTCGGAGAGACTTGCAAGTAGGCTCTACCCCCACTAAATGGGGTAGCGCACATCGATCGGTACCATCCTTGAGCTTCTCCGACTTTCGGAAGGGTTAGGGTTAGGGTTAGGGATGAAAGCACATAGGAGAAAGAGATATTCTTGAATAACTTTTTTTGTGAAGGTCGGAGAGACTTGCAAGTAGGCTCTACCCCCACTAAATGGGGTAGCGCGCATCGATCAGTACCATCCTTGAGCTTCTCCGACTTTTGGAAGGGTTAGGGTTAGGGTTAGGGATGAAAGCACATAGGAGAAAGAGATATTCTTGAATAACTTTTTTTGTGAAGGTCGGAGAGACTTGCAAGTAGGCTCTACCCCCACTAAATGGGGTAGCGCGCATCGATCGGTACCATCCTTGAGCTTCTCCGACTTTCGGAAGGGTTAGGGTTAGGGTTAGGGATGAAAGCACATAGGAGAAAGAGATATTCTTGAATAACTTTTTTTGTGAAGGTCGGAGAGACTTGCAAGTAGGCTCTACCCCCACTAAATGGGGTAGCGCGCATCGATCGGTACCATCCTTGAGCTTCTCCGACTTTCGGAAGGGTTAGGGTTAGGGTTAGGGATGAAAGCACATAGGAGAAAGAGATATTCTTGAATAACTTTTTTTGTGAAGGTCGGAGAGACTTGCAAGTAGGCTCTACCCCCACTAAATGGGGTAGCGCGCATCGATCGGTACCATCCTTGAGCTTCTCCGACTTTCGGAAGGGTTAGGGTTAGGGTTAGGGATGAAAGCACATAGGAGAAAGAGATATTCTTGAATAACTTTTTTTGTGAAGGTCGCAGAGACTTGAAAAGTGGTTGCATCTGGACTAATTTGGGTCCTGCGGATCGATTGGTACCATCCCCGAGCTTGTACGACCTTCGGAAGAGGTCGACCGACGAAATTCCCCCAAATCTGAGGAGATATTCTTGAATAACTTTTTTTGTGAAGGTCGGAGAGACTTGCAAGTAGGCTCTACCCCCACTAAATGGGGTAGCGCACATCGATCGGTACCATCCTTGAGCTTCTCCGACTTTCGGAAGGGTTAGGGTTAGGGTTAGGGATGAAAGCACATAGGAGAAAGAGATATTCTTGAATAACTTTTTTTGTGAAGGTCGGAGAGACTTGCAAGTAGGCTCTACCCCCACTAAATGGGGTAGCGCGCATCGATCAGTACCATCCTTGAGCTTCTCCGACTTTTGGAAGGGTTAGGGTTAGGGTTAGGGATGAAAGCACATAGGAGAAAGAGATATTCTTGAATAACTTTTTTTGTGAAGGTCGGAGAGACTTGCAAGTAGGCTCTATCCCCACTAAATGGGGTAGCGCGCATCGATCGGTACCATCCTTGAGCTTCTCCGACTTTCGGAAGGGTTAGGGTTAGGGTTAGGGATGAAAGCACATAGGAGAAAGAGATATTCTTGAATAACTTTTTTTGTGAAGGTCGGAGAGACTTGCAAGTAGGCTCTACCCCCACTAAATGGGGTAGCGCGCATCGATCGGTACCATCCTTGAGCTTCTCCGACTTTCGGAAGGGTTAGGGTTAGGGTTAGGGATGAAAGCACATAGGAGAAAGAGATATTCTTGAATAACTTTTTTTGTGAAGGTCGGAGAGACTTGCAAGTAGGCTCTACCCCCACTAAATGGGGTAGCGCGCATCGATCGGTACCATCCTTGAGCTTCTCCGACTTTCGGAAGGGTTAGGGTTAGGGTTAGGGATGAAAGCACATAGGAGAAAGAGATATTCTTGAATAACTTTTTTTGTGAAGGTCGGAGAGACTTGGAAAGTGGTTGCATCTGGACTAATTTGGGTCCTGCGGATCGATTGGTACCATCCCCGAGCTTGTACGACCTTCGGAAGAGGTCGACCGACGAAATTCCCCCAAATCTGAGGAGATATTCTTGAATAACTTTTTTTGTGAAGGTCGGAGAGACTTGCAAGTAGGCTCTACCCCCACTAAATGGGGTAGCGCACATCGATCGGTACCATCCTTGAGCTTCTCCGACTTTCGGAAGGGTTAGGGTTAGGGTTAGGGATGAAAGCACATAGGAGAAAGAGATATTCTTGAATAACTTTTTTTGTGAAGGTCGGAGATACTTGCAAGTAGGCTCTACCCCCACTAAATGGGGTAGCGCGCATCGATCGGTACCATCCTTGAGCTTCTCCGACTTTCGGAAGGGTTAGGGTTAGGGTTAGGGATGAAAGCACATAGGAGAAAGAGATATTCTTGAATAACTTTTTTTGTGAAGGTCGGAGAGACTTGAAAAGTGGTTGCATCTGGACTAATTTGGGTCCTGCGGATCGATTGGTACCATCCCCGAGCTTGTACGACCTTCGGAAGAGGTCGACCGACGAAATTCCCCCAAATCTGAGGAGATATTCTTGAATAACTTTTTTTGTGAAGGTCGGAGAGACTTGCAAGTAGGCTCTACCCCCACTAAATGGGGTAGCGCACATCGATCGGTACCATCCTTGAGCTTCTCCGACTTTCGGAAGGGTTAGGGTTAGGGTTAGGGATGAAAGCACATAGGAGAAAGAGATATTCTTGAATAACTTTTTTTGTGAAGGTCGGAGAGACTTGCAAGTAGGCTCTACCCCCACTAAATGGGGTAGCGCGCATCGATCGGTACCATCCTTGAGCTTCTCCGACTTTTGGAAGGGTTAGGGTTAGGGTTAGGGATGAAAGCACATAGGAGAAAGAGATATTCTTGAATAACTTTTTTTGTGAAGGTCGGAGAGACTTGCAAGTAGGCTCTACCCCCCCTAAATGGGGTAGCGCGCATCGATCGGTACCATCCTTGAGCTTCTCCGACTTTCGGAAGGGTTAGGGTTAGGGTTAGGGATGAAAGCACATAGGAGAAAGAGATATTCTTGAATAACTTTTTTTGTGAAGGTCGGAGAGACTTGCAAGTAGGCTCTACCCCCACTAAATGGGGTAGCGCGCATCGATCGGTACCATCCTTGAGCTTCTCCGACTTTCGGAAGGGTTAGGGTTAGGGTTAGGGATGAAAGCACATAGGAGAAAGAGATATTCTTGAATAACTTTTTTTGTGAAGGTCGGAGAGACTTGCAAGTAGGCTCTACCCCCACTAAATGGGGTAGCGCGCATCGATCGGTACCATCCTTGAGCTTCTCCGACTTTCGGAAGGGTTAGGGTTAGGGTTAGGGATGAAAGCACATAGGAGAAAGAGATATTCTTGAATAACTTTTTTTGTGAAGGTCGGAGAGACTAGGAAAGTGGTTGCATCTGGACTAATTTGGGTCCTGCGGATCGATTGGTACCATCCCCGAGCTTGTACGACCTTCGGAAGAGGTCGACCGACGAAATTCCCCCAAATCTGAGGAGATATTCTTGAATAACTTTTTTTGTGAAGGTCGGAGAGACTTGCAAGTAGGCTCTACCCCCACTAAATGGGGTAGCGCACATCGATCGGTACCATCCTTGAGCTTCTCCGACTTTCGGAAGGGTTAGGGTTAGGGTTAGGGATGAAAGCACATAGGAGAAAGAGATATTCTTGAATAACTTTTTTTGTGAAGGTCGGAGAGACTTGCAAGTAGGCTCTACCCCCACTAAATGGGGTAGCGCGCATCGATCAGTACCATCCTTGAGCTTCTCCGACTTTTGGAAGGGTTAGGGTTAGGGTTAGGGATGAAAGCACATAGGAGAAAGAGATATTCTTGAATAACTTTTTTTGTGAAGGTCGGAGAGACTTGCAAGTAGGCTCTACCCCCACTAAATGGGGTAGCGCGCATCGATCGGTACCATCCTTGAGCTTCTCCGACTTTCGGAAGGGTTAGGGTTAGGGTTAGGGATGAAAGCACATAGGAGAAAGAGATATTCTTGAATAACTTTTTTTGTGAAGGTCGGAGAGACTTGCAAGTAGGCTCTACCCCCACTAAATGGGGTAGCGCGCATCGATCGGTACCATCCTTGAGCTTCTCCGACTTTCGGAAGGGTTAGGGTTAGGGTTAGGGATGAAAGCACATAGGAGAAAGAGATATTCTTGAATAACTTTTTTTGTGAAGGTCGGAGAGACTTGCAAGTAGGCTCTACCCCCACTAAATGGGGTAGCGCGCATCGATCGGTACCATCCTTGAGCTTCTCCGACTTTCGGAAGGGTTAGGGTTAGGGTTAGGGATGAAAGCACATAGGAGAAAGAGATATTCTTGAATAACTTTTTTTGTGAAGGTCGGAGAGACTTGAAAAGTGGTTGCATCTGGACTAATTTGGGTCCTGCGGATCGATTGGTACCATCCCCGAGCTTGTACGACCTTCGGAAGAGGTCGACCGACGAAATTCCCCCAAATCTGAGGAGATATTCTTGAATAACTTTTTTTGTGAAGGTCGGAGAGACTTGCAAGTAGGCTCTACCCCCACTAAATGGGGTAGCGCACATCGATCGGTACCATCCTTGAGCTTCTCCGACTTTCGGAAGGGTTAGGGTTAGGGTTAGGGATGAAAGCACATAGGAGAAAGAGATATTCTTGAATAACTTTTTTTGTGAAGGTCGGAGAGACTTGCAAGTAGGCTCTACCCCCACTAAATGGGGTAGCGCGCATCGATCGGTACCATCGTTGAGCTTCTCCGACTTTTGGAAGGGTTAGGGTTAGGGTTAGGGATGAAAGCACATAGGAGAAAGAGATATTCTTGAATAACTTTTTTTGTGAAGGTCGGAGAGACTTGCAAGTAGGCTCTACCCCCACTAAATGGGGTAGCGCGCATCGATCGGTACCATCCTTGAGCTTCTCCGACTTTCGGAAGGGTTAGGGTTAGGGTTAGGGATGAAAGCACATAGGAGAAAGAGATATTCTTGAATAACTTTTTTTGTGAAGGTCGGAGAGACTTGCAAGTAGGCTCTACCCCCACTAAATGGGGTAGCGCGCATCGATCGGTACCATCCTTGAGCTTCTCCGACTTTCGGAAGGGTTAGGGTTAGGGTTAGGGATGAAAGCACATAGGAGAAAGAGATATTCTTGAATAACTTTTTTTGTGAAGGTCGGAGAGACTTGCAAGTAGGCTCTACCCCCACTAAATGGGGTAGCGCGCATCGATCGGTACCATCCTTGAGCTTCTCCGACTTTCGGAAGGGTTAGGGTTAGGGTTAGGGATGAAAGCACATAGGAGAAAGAGATATTCTTGAATAACTTTTTTTGTGAAGGTCGGAGAGACTAGGAAAGTGGTTGCATCTGGACTAATTTGGGTCCTGCGGATCGATTGGTACCATCCCCGAGCTTGTACGACCTTCGGAAGAGGTCGACCGACGAAATTCCCCCAAATCTGAGGAGATATTCTTGAATAACTTTTTTTGTGAAGGTCGGAGAGACTTGCAAGTAGGCTCTACCCCCACTAAATGGGGTAGCGCACATCGATCGGTACCATCCTTGAGCTTCTCCGACTTTCGGAAGGGTTAGGGTTAGGGTTAGGGATGAAAGCACATAGGAGAAAGAGATATTCTTGAATAACTTTTTTTGTGAAGGTCGGAGAGACTTGCAAGTAGGCTCTACCCCCACTAAATGGGGTAGCGCGCATCGATCAGTACCATCCTTGAGCTTCTCCGACTTTTGGAAGGGTTAGGGTTAGGGTTAGGGATGAAAGCACATAGGAGAAAGAGATATTCTTGAATAACTTTTTTTGTGAAGGTCGGAGAGACTTGCAAGTAGGCTCTACCCCCACTAAATGGGGTAGCGCGCATCGATCGGTACCATCCTTGAGCTTCTCCGACTTTCGGAAGGGTTAGGGTTAGGGTTAGGGATGAAAGCACATAGGAGAAAGAGATATTCTTGAATAACTTTTTTTGTGAAGGTCGGAGAGACTTGCAAGTAGGCTCTACCCCCACTAAATGGGGTAGCGCGCATCGATCGGTACCATCCTTGAGCTTCTCCGACTTTCGGAAGGGTTAGGGTTAGGGTTAGGGATGAAAGCACATAGGAGAAAGAGATATTCTTGAATAACTTTTTTTGTGAAGGTCGGAGAGACTTGCAAGTAGGCTCTACCCCCACTAAATGGGGTAGCGCGCATCGATCTGTACCATCCTTGAGCTTCTCCGACTTTCGGAAGGGTTAGGGTTAGGGTTAGGGATGAAAGCACATAGGAGAAAGAGATATTCTTGAATAACTTTTTTTGTGAAGGTCGGAGAGACTTGGAAAGTGGTTGCATCTGGACTAATTTGGGTCCTGCGGATCGATTGGTACCATCCCCGAGCTTGTACGACCTTCGGAAGAGGTCGACCGACGAAATTCCCCCAAATCTGAGGAGATATTCTTGAATAACTTTTTTTGTGAAGGTCGGAGAGACTTGCAAGTAGGCTCTACCCCCACTAAATGGGGTAGCGCACATCGATCGGTACCATCCTTGAGCTTCTCCGACTTTCGGAAGGGTTAGGGTTAGGGTTAGGGATGAAAGCACATAGGAGAAAGAGATATTCTTGAATAACTTTTTTTGTGAAGGTCGGAGAGACTTGCAAGTAGGCTCTACCCCCACTAAATGGGGTAGCGCGCATCGATCGGTACCATCCTTGAGCTTCTCCGACTTTCGGAAGGGTTAGGGTTAGGGTTAGGGATGAAAGCACATAGGAGAAAGAGATATTCTTGAATAACTTTTTTTGTGAAGGTCGGAGAGACTTGGAAAGTGGTTGCATCTGGACTAATTTGGGTCCTGCGGATCGATTGGTACCATCCCCGAGCTTGTACGACCTTCGGAAGAGGTCGACCGACGAAATTCCCCCAAATCTGAGGAGATATTCTTGAATAACTTTTTTTGTGAAGGTCGGAGAGACTTGCAAGTAGGCTCTACCCCCACTAAATGGGGTAGCGCACATCGATCGGTACCATCCTTGAGCTTCTCCGACTTTCGGAAGGGTTAGGGTTAGGGTTAGGGATGAAAGCACATAGGAGAAAGAGATATTCTTGAATAACTTTTTTTGTGAAGGTCGGAGAGACTTGCAAGTAGGCTCTACCCCCACTAAATGGGGTAGCGCGCATCGATCGGTACCATCCTTGAGCTTCTCCGACTTTTGGAAGGGTTAGGGTTAGGGTTAGGGATGAAAGCACATAGGAGAAAGAGATATTCTTGAATAACTTTTTTTGTGAAGGTCGGAGAGACTTGCAAGTAGGCTCTACCCCCACTAAATGGGGTAGCGCGCATCGATCGGTACCATCCTTGAGCTTCTCCGACTTTCGGAAGGGTTAGGGTTAGGGTTAGGGATGAAAGCACATAGGAGAAAGAGATATTCTTGAATAACTTTTTTTGTGAAGGTCGGAGAGACTTGCAAGTAGGCTCTACCCCCACTAAATGGGGTAGCGCGCATCGATCGGTACCATCCTTGAGCTTCTCCGACTTTCGGAAGGGTTAGGGTTAGGGTTAGGGATGAAAGCACATAGGAGAAAGAGATATTCTTGAATAACTTTTTTTGTGAAGGTCGGAGAGACTTGCAAGTAGGCTCTACCCCCACTAAATGGGGTAGCGCGCATCGATCGGTACCATCCTTGAGCTTCTCCGACTTTCGGAAGGGTTAGGGTTAGGGTTAGGGATGAAAGCACATAGGAGAAAGAGATATTCTTGAATAACTTTTTTTGTGAAGGTCGGAGAGACTTGGAAAGTGGTTGCATCTGGACTAATTTGGGTCCTGCGGATCGATTGGTACCATCCCCGAGTTTGTAAGACCTTCGGAAGAGGTCGACCGACGAAATTCCCCCAAATCTGAGGAGATATTCTTGAATAACTTTTTTTGTGAAGGTCGGAGAGACTTGCAAGTAGGCTCTACCCCCACTAAATGGGGTAGCGCACATCGATCGGTACCATCCTTGAGCTTCTCCGACTTTCGGAAGGGTTAGGGTTAGGGTTAGGGATGAAAGCACATAGGAGAAAGAGATATTCTTGAATAACTTTTTTTGTGAAGGTCGGAGAGACTTGCAAGTAGGCTCTACCCCCACTAAATGGGGTAGCGCGCATCGATCGGTACCATCCTTGAGCTTCTCCGACTTTCGGAAGGGTTAGGGTTAGGGTTAGGGATGAAAGCACATAGGAGAAAGAGATATTCTTGAATAACTTTTTTTGTGAAGGTCGGAGAGACTTGGAAAGTGGTTGCATCTGGACTAATTTGGGTCCTGCGGATCGATTGGTACCATCCCCGAGCTTGTACGACCTTCGGAAGAGGTCGACCGACGAAATTCCCCCAAATCTGAGGAGATATTCTTGAATAACTTTTTTTGTGAAGGTCGGAGAGACTTGCAAGTAGGCTCTACCCCCACTAAATGGGGTAGCGCACATCGATCGGTACCATCCTTGAGCTTCTCCGACTTTCGGAAGGGTTAGGGTTAGGGTTAGGGATGAAAGCACATAGGAGAAAGAGATATTCTTGAATAACTTTTTTTGTGAAGGTCGGAGAGACTTGCAAGTAGGCTCTACCCCCACTAAATGGGGTAACGCGCATCGATCGGTACCATCCTTGAGCTTCTCCGACTTTCGGAAGGGTTAGGGTTAGGGTTAGGGATGAAAGCACATAGGAGAAAGAGATATTCTTGAATAACTTTTTTTGTGAAGGTCGGAGAGACTTGCAAGTAGGCTCTACCCCCACTAAATGGGGTAGTGCGCATCGATCGGTACCATCCTTGAGCTTCTCCGACTTTCGGAAGGGTTAGGGTTAGGGTTAGGGATGAAAGCACATAGGAGAAAGAGATATTCTTGAATAACTTTTTTTGTGAAGGTCGGAGAGACTTGCAAGTAGGCTCTACCCCCACTAAATGGGGTAGCGCGCATCGATCGGTACCATCCTTGAGCTTTTCCGACTTTCGGAAGGGTTAGGGTTAGGGTTAGGGATGAAAGCACATAGGAGAAAGAGATATTCTTGAATAACTTTTTTTGTGAAGGTCGGAGAGACTTGGAAAGTGGTTGCATCTGGACTAATTTGGGTCCTGCAGATCGATTGCTACCATCCCCGAGCTTGTACGACCTTCGGAAGAGGTCGACCGACGAAATTCCCCCAAATCTGAGGAGATATTCTTGAATAACTTTTTTTGTGAAGGTCGGAGAGACTTGCAAGTAGGCTCTACCCCCACTAAATGGGGTAGCGCGCATCGATCGGTACCATCCTTGAGCTTCTCCGACTTTCGGAAGGGTTAGGGTTAGGGTTAGGGATGAAAGCACATAGGAGAAAGAGATATTCTTGAATAACTTTTTTTGTGAAGGTCGGAGAGACTTGGAAAGTGGTTGCATCTGGACTAATTTGGGTCCTGCGGATCGATTGGTACCATCCCCGAGCTTGTACGACCTTCGGAAGAGGTCGACCGACGAAATTCCCCCAAATCTGAGGAGATATTCTTGAATAACTTTTTTTGTGAAGGTCGGAGAGACTTGCAAGTAGGCTGTACCCCCACTAAATGGGGTTGCGCGCATCGATCGGTACCATCCTTGAGCTTCTCCGACTTTCGGAAGGGTTAGGGTTAGGGTTAGGGATGAAAGCACATAGGAGAAAGAGATATTCTTGAATAACTTTTTTTGTGAAGGTCGGAGAGACTTGCAAGTAGGCTCTACCCCCACTAAATGGGGTAGCGCGCATCGATCGGTACCATCCTTGAGCTTCTCCGACTTTCGGAAGGGTTAGGGTTAGGGTTAGGGATGAAAGCACATAGGAGAAAGAGATATTCTTGAATAACTTTTTTTGTGAAGGTCGGAGAGACTTGCAAGTAGGCTCTACCCCCACTAAATGGGGTAGCGCGCATCGATCGGTACCATCCTTGAGCTTCTCCGACTTTCGGAAGGGTTAGGGTTAGGGTTAGGGATGAAAGCACATAGGAGAAAGAGATATTCTTGAATAACTTTTTTTGTGAAGGTCGGAGAGACTTGGAAAGTGGTTGCATCTGGACTAATTTGGGTCCTGCGGATCGATTGGTACCATCCCCGAGCTTGTACGACCTTCGGAAGAGGTCGACCGACGAAATTCCCCCAAATCTGAGGAGATATTCTTGAATAACTTTTTTTGTGAAGGTCGGAGAGACTTGCAAGTAGGCTCTACCCCCACTAAATGGGGTAGCGCACATCGATCGGTACCATCCTTGAGCTTCTCCGACTTTCGGAAGGGTTAGGGTTAGGGTTAGGGATGAAAGCACATAGGAGAAAGAGATATTCTTGAATAACTTTTTTTGTGAAGGTCGGAGAGACTTGCAAGTAGGCTCTACCCCCACTAAATGGGGTAGCGCGCATCGATCAGTACCATCCTTGAGCTTCTCCGACTTTTGGAAGGGTTAGGGTTAGGGTTAGGGATGAAAGCACATAGGAGAAAGAGATATTCTTGAATAACCTTTTTTGTGAAGGTCGGAGAGACTTGCAAGTAGGCTCTACCCCCACTAAATGGGGTAGCGCGCATCGATCGGTACCATCCTTGAGCTTCTCCGACTTTCGGAAGGGTTAGGGTTAGGGTTAGGGATGAAAGCACATAGGAGAAAGAGATATTCTTGAATAACTTTTTTTGTGAAGGTCGGAGAGACTTGCAAGTAGGCTCTACCCCCACTAAATGGGGTAGCGCGCATCGATCGGTACCATCCTTGAGCTTCTCCGACTTTCGGAAGGGTTAGGGTTAGGGTTAGGGATGAAAGCACATAGGAGAAAGAGATATTCTTGAATAACTTTTTTTGTGAAGGTCGGAGAGACTTGCAAGTAGGCTCTACCCCCACTAAATGGGGTAGCGCGCATCGATCGGTACCATCCTTGAGCTTCTCCGACTTTCGGAAGGGTTAGGGTTAGGGTTAGGGATGAAAGCACATAGGAGAAAGAGATATTCTTGAATAACTTTTTTTGTGAAGGTCGGAGAGACTTGGAAAGTGGTTGCATCTGGACTAATTTGGGTCCTGCGGATCGATTGGTACCATCCCCGAGCTTGTACGACCTTCGGAAGAGGTCGACCGACGAAATTCCCCCAAATCTGAGGAGATATTCTTGAATAACTTTTTTTGTGAAGGTCGGAGAGACTTGCAAGTAGGCTCTACCCCCACTAAATGGGGTAGCGCACATCGATCGGTACCATCCTTGAGCTTCTCCGACTTTCGGAAGGGTTAGGGTTAGGGTTAGGGATGAAAGCACATAGGAGAAAGAGATATTCTTGAATAACTTTTTTTGTGAAGGTCGGAGAGACTTGCAAGTAGGCTCTACCCCCACTAAATGGGGTAGCGCGCATCGATCGGTACCATCCTTGAGCTTCTCCGACTTTCGGAAGGGTTAGGGTTAGGGTTAGGGATGAAAGCACATAGGAGAAAGAGATATTCTTGAATAACTTTTTTTGTGAAGGTCGGAGAGACTTGGAAAGTGGTTGCATCTGGACTAATTTGGGTCCTGCGGATCGATTGGTACCATCCCCGAGCTTGTACGACCTTCGGAAGAGGTCGACCGACGAAATTCCCCCAAATCTGAGGAGATATTCTTGAATAACTTTTTTTGTGAAGGTCGGAGAGACTTGCAAGTAGGCTCTACCCCCACTAAATGGGGTAGCGCACATCGATCGGTACCATCCTTGAGCTTCTCCGACTTTCGGAAGGGTTAGGGTTAGGGTTAGGGATGAAAGCACATAGGAGAAAGAGATATTCTTGAATAACTTTTTTTGTGAAGGTCGGAGAGACTTGCAAGTAGGCTCTACCCCCACTAAATGGGGTAGCGCACATCGATCAGTACCATCATTGAGCTTCTCCGACTTTTGGAAGGGTTAGGGTTAGGGTTAGGGATGAAAGCACATAGGAGAAAGAGATATTCTTGAATAACCTTTTTTGTGAAGGTCGGAGAGACTTGCAAGTAGGCTCTACCCCCACTAAATGGGGTAGCGCGCATCGATCGGTACCATCCTTGAGCTTCTCCGACTTTCGGAAGGGTTAGGGTTAGGGTTAGGGATGAAAGCACATAGGAGAAAGAGATATTCTTGAATAACTTTTTTTGTGAAGGTCGGAGAGACTTGCAAGTAGGCTCTACCCCCACTAAATGGGGTAGCGCGCATCGATCGGTACCATCCTTGAGCTTCTCCGACTTTCGGAAGGGTTAGGGTTAGGGTTAGGGATGAAAGCACATAGGAGAAAGAGATATTCTTGAATAACTTTTTTTGTGAAGGTCGGAGAGACTTGCAAGTAGGCTCTACCCCCACTAAATGGGGTAGCGCGCATCGATCGGTACCATCCTTGAGCTTCTCCGACTTTCGGAAGGGTTAGGGTTAGGGTTAGGGATGAAAGCACATAGGAGAAAGAGATATTCTTGAATAACTTTTTTTGTGAAGGTCGGAGAGACTTGGAAAGTGGTTGCATCTGGACTAATTTGGGTCCTGCGGATCGATTGGTACCATCCCCGAGCTTGTACGACCTTCGGAAGAGGTCGACCGACGAAATTCCCCCAAATCTGAGGAGATATTCTTGAATAACTTTTTTTGTGAAGGTCGGAGAGACTTGCAAGTAGGCTGTACCCCCACTAAATGGGGTTGCGCGCATCGATCGGTACCATCCTTGAGCTTCTCCGACTTTCGGAAGGGTTAGGGTTAGGGTTAGGGATGAAAGCACATAGGAGAAAGAGATATTCTTGAATAACTTTTTTTGTGAAGGTCGGAGAGACTTGCAAGTAGGCTCTACCCCCACTAAATGGGGTAGCGCGCATCGATCGGTACCATCCTTGAGCTTCTCCGACTTTCGGAAGGGTTAGGGTTAGGGTTAGGGATGAAAGCACATAGGAGAAAGAGATATTCTTGAATAACTTTTTTTGTGAAGGTCGGAGAGACTTGGAAAGTGGTTGCATCTGGACTAATTTGGGTCCTGCGGATCGATTGGTACCATTCCCGAGCTTGTACGACCTTCGGAAGAGGTCGACCGACGAAATTCCCCCAAATCTGAGGAGATATTCTTGAATAACCTTTTTTGTGAAGGTCGGAGAGACTTGCAAGTAGGCTCTACCCCCACTAAATGGGGTTGCGCGCATCGATCGGTACCATCCTTGAGCTTCTCCGACTTTCGGAAGGGTTAGGGTTAGGGTTAGGGATGAAAGCACATAGGAGAAAGAGATATTCTTGAATAACTTTTTTTGTGAAGGTCGGAGAGACTTGCAAGTAGGCTCTACCCCCACTAAATGGGGTAGCGCGCATCGATCGGTACCATCCTTGAGCTTCTCCGACTTTCGGAAGGGTTAGGGTTAGGGTTAGGGATGAAAGCACATAGGAGAAAGAGATATTCTTGAATAACTTTTTTTGTGAAGGTCGGAGAGACTTGCAAGTAGGCTCTACCCCCACTAAATGGGGTAGCGCGCATCGATCAGTACCATCCTTGAGCTTCTCCGACTTTCGGAAGGGTTAGGGTTAGGGTTAGGGATGAAAGCACATAGGAGAAAGAGATATTCTTGAATAACTTTTTTTGTGAAGGTCGGAGAGACTTGGAAAGTGGTTGCATCTGGACTAATTTGGGTCCTGCGGATCGATTGGTACCATCCCCGAGCTTGTACGACCTTCGGAAGAGGTCGACCGACGAAATTCCCCCAAATCTGAGGAGATATTCTTGAATAACTTTTTTTGTGAAGGTCGGAGAGACTTGCAAGTAGGCTCTACCCCCACTAAATGGGGTAGCGCGCATCGATCGGTACCATCCTTGAGCTTCTCCGACTTTCGGAAGGGTTAGGGTTAGGGTTAGGGATGAAAGCACATAGGAGAAAGAGATATTCTTGAATAACTTTTTTTGTGAAGGTCGGAGAGACTTGGAAAGTGGTTGCATCTGGACTAATTTGGGTCCTGCGGATCGATTGGTACCATCCCCGAGCTTGTACGACCTTCGGAAGAGGTCGACCGACGAAATTCCCCCAAATCTGAGGAGATATTCTTGAATAACTTTTTTTTGAAGGTCGGAGAGACTTGCAAGTAGGCTCTACCCCCACTAAATGGGGTTGCGCGCATCGATCGGTACCATCCTTGAGCTTCTCCGACTTTCGGAAGGGTTAGGGTTAGGGTTAGGGATGAAAGCACATAGGAGAAAGAGATATTCTTGAATAACTTTTTTTGTGAAGGTCGGAGAGACTTGCAAGTAGGCTCTACCCCCACTAAATGGGGTAGCGCGCATCGATCGGTACCATCCTTGAGCTTCTCCGACTTTCGGAAGGGTTAGGGTTAGGGATGAAAGCACATAGGAGAAAGAGATATTCTTGAATAACTTTTTTTGTGAAGGTCGGAGAGACTTGCAAGTAGGCTCTACCCCCACTAAATGGGGTAGCGCGCATCGATCGGTACCATCCTTGAGCTTCTCCGACTTTCGGAAGGGTTAGGGTTAGGGTTAGGGATGAAAGCACATAGGAGAAAGAGATATTCTTGAATAACTTTTTTTGTGAAGGTCGGAGAGACTTGCAAGTAGGCTCTACCCCCACTAAATGGGGTAGCGCACATCGATCGGTACCATCCTTGAGCTTCTCCGACTTTCGGAAGGGTTAGGGTTAGGGTTAGGGATGAAAGCACATAGGAGAAAGAGATATTCTTGAATAACTTTTTTTGTGAAGGTCGGAGAGACTTGCAAGTAGGCTCTACCCCCACTAAATGGGGTAACGCGCATCGATCGGTACCATCCTTGAGCTTCTCCGACTTTCGGAAGGGTTAGGGTTAGGGTTAGGGATGAAAGCACATAGGAGAAAGAGATATTCTTGAATAACTTTTTTTGTGAAGGTCGGAGAGACTTGCAAGTAGGCTCTACCCCCACTAAATGGGGTAGTGCGCATCGATCGGTACCATCCTTGAGCTTCTCCGACTTTCGGAAGGGTTAGGGTTAGGGTTAGGGATGAAAGCACATAGGAGAAAGAGATATTCTTGAATAACTTTTTTTGTGAAGGTCGGAGAGACTTGCAAGTAGGCTCTACCCCCACTAAATGGGGTAGCGCGCATCGATCGGTACCATCCTTGAGCTTTTCCGACTTTCGGAAGGGTTAGGGTTAGGGTTAGGGATGAAAGCACATAGGAGAAAGAGATATTCTTGAATAACTTTTTTTGTGAAGGTCGGAGAGACTTGGAAAGTGGTTGCATCTGGACTAATTTGGGTCCTGCAGATCGATTGCTACCATCCCCGAGCTTGTACGACCTTCGGAAGAGGTCGACCGACGAAATTCCCCCAAATCTGAGGAGATATTCTTGAATAACTTTTTTTGTGAAGGTCGGAGAGACTTGCAAGTAGGCTCTACCCCCACTAAATGGGGTAGCGCGCATCGATCGGTACCATCCTTGAGCTTCTCCGACTTTCGGAAGGGTTAGGGTTAGGGTTAGGGATGAAAGCACATAGGAGAAAGAGATATTCTTGAATAACTTTTTTTGTGAAGGTCGGAGAGACTTGGAAAGTGGTTGCATCTGGACTAATTTGGGTCCTGCGGATCGATTGGTACCATCCCCGAGCTTGTACGACCTTCGGAAGAGGTCGACCGACGAAATTCCCCCAAATCTGAGGAGATATTCTTGAATAACTTTTTTTGTGAAGGTCGGAGAGACTTGCAAGTAGGCTCTACCCCCACTAAATGGGGTAGCGCACATCGATCGGTACCATCCTTGAGCTTCTCCGACTTTCGGAAGGGTTAGGGTTAGGGTTAGGGATGAAAGCACATAGGAGAAAGAGATATTCTTGAATAACTTTTTTTGTGAAGGTCGGAGAGACTTGCAAGTAGGCTCTACCCCCACTAAATGGGGTAACGCGCATCGATCGGTACCATCCTTGAGCTTCTCCGACTTTCGGAAGGGTTAGGGTTAGGGTTAGGGATGAAAGCACATAGGAGAAAGAGATATTCTTGAATAACTTTTTTTGTGAAGGTCGGAGAGACTTGCAAGTAGGCTCTACCCCCACTAAATGGGGTAGTGCGCATCGATCGGTACCATCCTTGAGCTTCTCCGACTTTCGGAAGGGTTAGGGTTAGGGTTAGGGATGAAAGCACATAGGAGAAAGAGATATTCTTGAATAACTTTTTTTGTGAAGGTCGGAGAGACTTGCAAGTAGGCTCTACCCCCACTAAATGGGGTAGCGCGCATCGATCGGTACCATCCTTGAGCTTTTCCGACTTTCGGAAGGGTTAGGGTTAGGGTTAGGGATGAAAGCACATAGGAGAAAGAGATATTCTTGAATAACTTTTTTTGTGAAGGTCGGAGAGACTTGGAAAGTGGTTGCATCTGGACTAATTTGGGTCCTGCAGATCGATTGCTACCATCCCCGAGCTTGTACGACCTTCGGAAGAGGTCGACCGACGAAATTCCCCCAAATCTGAGGAGATATTCTTGAATAACTTTTTTTGTGAAGGTCGGAGAGACTTGCAAGTAGGCTCTACCCCCACTAAATGGGGTAGCGCGCATCGATCGGTACCATCCTTGAGCTTCTCCGACTTTCGGAAGGGTTAGGGTTAGGGTTAGGGATGAAAGCACATAGGAGAAAGAGATATTCTTGAATAACTTTTTTTGTGAAGGTCGGAGAGACTTGGAAAGTGGTTGCATCTGGACTAATTTGGGTCCTGCGGATCGATTGGTACCATCCCCGAGCTTGTACGACCTTCGGAAGAGGTCGACCGACGAAATTCCCCCAAATCTGAGGAGATATTCTTGAATAACTTTTTTTGTGAAGGTCGGAGAGACTTGCAAGTAGGCTGTACCCCCACTAAATGGGGTTGCGCGCATCGATCGGTACCATCCTTGAGCTTCTCCGACTTTCGGAAGGGTTAGGGTTAGGGTTAGGGATGAAAGCACATAGGAGAAAGAGATATTCTTGAATAACTTTTTTTGTGAAGGTCGGAGAGACTTGCAAGTAGGCTCTACCCCCACTAAATGGGGTAGCGCGCATCGATCGGTACCATCCTTGAGCTTCTCCGACTTTCGGAAGGGTTAGGGTTAGGGTTAGGGATGAAAGCACATAGGAGAAAGAGATATTCTTGAATAACTTTTTTTGTGAAGGTCGGAGAGACTTGCAAGTAGGCTCTACCCCCACTAAATGGGGTAGCGCGCATCGATCGGTACCATCCTTGAGCTTCTCCGACTTTCGGAAGGGTTAGGGTTAGGGTTAGGGATGAAAGCACATAGGAGAAAGAGATATTCTTGAATAACTTTTTTTGTGAAGGTCGGAGAGACTTGGAAAGTGGTTGCATCTGGACTAATTTGGGTCCTGCGGATCGATTGGTACCATCCCCGAGCTTGTACGACCTTCGGAAGAGGTCGACCGACGAAATTCCCCCAAATCTGAGGAGATATTCTTGAATAACTTTTTTTGTGAAGGTCGGAGAGACTTGCAAGTAGGCTCTACCCCCACTAAATGGGGTAGCGCACATCGATCGGTACCATCCTTGAGCTTCTCCGACTTTCGGAAGGGTTAGGGTTAGGGTTAGGGATGAAAGCACATAGGAGAAAGAGATATTCTTGAATAACTTTTTTTGTGAAGGTCGGAGAGACTTGCAAGTAGGCTCTACCCCCACTAAATGGGGTAGCGCGCATCGATCAGTACCATCCTTGAGCTTCTCCGACTTTTGGAAGGGTTAGGGTTAGGGTTAGGGATGAAAGCACATAGGAGAAAGAGATATTCTTGAATAACCTTTTTTGTGAAGGTCGGAGAGACTTGCAAGTAGGCTCTACCCCCACTAAATGGGGTAGCGCGCATCGATCGGTACCATCCTTGAGCTTCTCCGACTTTCGGAAGGGTTAGGGTTAGGGTTAGGGATGAAAGCACATAGGAGAAAGAGATATTCTTGAATAACTTTTTTTGTGAAGGTCGGAGAGACTTGCAAGTAGGCTCTACCCCCACTAAATGGGGTAGCGCGCATCGATCGGTACCATCCTTGAGCTTCTCCGACTTTCGGAAGGGTTAGGGTTAGGGTTAGGGATGAAAGCACATAGGAGAAAGAGATATTCTTGAATAACTTTTTTTGTGAAGGTCGGAGAGACTTGCAAGTAGGCTCTACCCCCACTAAATGGGGTAGCGCGCATCGATCGGTACCATCCTTGAGCTTCTCCGACTTTCGGAAGGGTTAGGGTTAGGGTTAGGGATGAAAGCACATAGGAGAAAGAGATATTCTTGAATAACTTTTTTTGTGAAGGTCGGAGAGACTTGGAAAGTGGTTGCATCTGGACTAATTTGGGTCCTGCGGATCGATTGGTACCATCCCCGAGCTTGTACGACCTTCGGAAGAGGTCGACCGACGAAATTCCCCCAAATCTGAGGAGATATTCTTGAATAACTTTTTTTGTGAAGGTCGGAGAGACTTGCAAGTAGGCTCTACCCCCACTAAATGGGGTAGCGCACATCGATCGGTACCATCCTTGAGCTTCTCCGACTTTCGGAAGGGTTAGGGTTAGGGTTAGGGATGAAAGCACATAGGAGAAAGAGATATTCTTGAATAACTTTTTTTGTGAAGGTCGGAGAGACTTGCAAGTAGGCTCTACCCCCACTAAATGGGGTAGCGCGCATCGATCGGTACCATCCTTGAGCTTCTCCGACTTTCGGAAGGGTTAGGGTTAGGGTTAGGGATGAAAGCACATAGGAGAAAGAGATATTCTTGAATAACTTTTTTTGTGAAGGTCGGAGAGACTTGGAAAGTGGTTGCATCTGGACTAATTTGGGTCCTGCGGATCGATTGGTACCATCCCCGAGCTTGTACGACCTTCGGAAGAGGTCGACCGACGAAATTCCCCCAAATCTGAGGAGATATTCTTGAATAACTTTTTTTGTGAAGGTCGGAGAGACTTGCAAGTAGGCTCTACCCCCACTAAATGGGGTAGCGCACATCGATCGGTACCATCCTTGAGCTTCTCCGACTTTCGGAAGGGTTAGGGTTAGGGTTAGGGATGAAAGCACATAGGAGAAAGAGATATTCTTGAATAACTTTTTTTGTGAAGGTCGGAGAGACTTGCAAGTAGGCTCTACCCCCACTAAATGGGGTAGCGCACATCGATCAGTACCATCATTGAGCTTCTCCGACTTTTGGAAGGGTTAGGGTTAGGGTTAGGGATGAAAGCACATAGGAGAAAGAGATATTCTTGAATAACCTTTTTTGTGAAGGTCGGAGAGACTTGCAAGTAGGCTCTACCCCCACTAAATGGGGTAGCGCGCATCGATCGGTACCATCCTTGAGCTTCTCCGACTTTCGGAAGGGTTAGGGTTAGGGTTAGGGATGAAAGCACATAGGAGAAAGAGATATTCTTGAATAACTTTTTTTGTGAAGGTCGGAGAGACTTGCAAGTAGGCTCTACCCCCACTAAATGGGGTAGCGCGCATCGATCGGTACCATCCTTGAGCTTCTCCGACTTTCGGAAGGGTTAGGGTTAGGGTTAGGGATGAAAGCACATAGGAGAAAGAGATATTCTTGAATAACTTTTTTTGTGAAGGTCGGAGAGACTTGCAAGTAGGCTCTACCCCCACTAAATGGGGTAGCGCGCATCGATCGGTACCATCCTTGAGCTTCTCCGACTTTCGGAAGGGTTAGGGTTAGGGTTAGGGATGAAAGCACATAGGAGAAAGAGATATTCTTGAATAACTTTTTTTGTGAAGGTCGGAGAGACTTGGAAAGTGGTTGCATCTGGACTAATTTGGGTCCTGCGGATCGATTGGTACCATCCCCGAGCTTGTACGACCTTCGGAAGAGGTCGACCGACGAAATTCCCCCAAATCTGAGGAGATATTCTTGAATAACTTTTTTTGTGAAGGTCGGAGAGACTTGCAAGTAGGCTGTACCCCCACTAAATGGGGTTGCGCGCATCGATCGGTACCATCCTTGAGCTTCTCCGACTTTCGGAAGGGTTAGGGTTAGGGTTAGGGATGAAAGCACATAGGAGAAAGAGATATTCTTGAATAACTTTTTTTGTGAAGGTCGGAGAGACTTGCAAGTAGGCTCTACCCCCACTAAATGGGGTAGCGCGCATCGATCGGTACCATCCTTGAGCTTCTCCGACTTTCGGAAGGGTTAGGGTTAGGGTTAGGGATGAAAGCACATAGGAGAAAGAGATATTCTTGAATAACTTTTTTTGTGAAGGTCGGAGAGACTTGGAAAGTGGTTGCATCTGGACTAATTTGGGTCCTGCGGATCGATTGGTACCATTCCCGAGCTTGTACGACCTTCGGAAGAGGTCGACCGACGAAATTCCCCCAAATCTGAGGAGATATTCTTGAATAACCTTTTTTGTGAAGGTCGGAGAGACTTGCAAGTAGGCTCTACCCCCACTAAATGGGGTTGCGCGCATCGATCGGTACCATCCTTGAGCTTCTCCGACTTTCGGAAGGGTTAGGGTTAGGGTTAGGGATGAAAGCACATAGGAGAAAGAGATATTCTTGAATAACTTTTTTTGTGAAGGTCGGAGAGACTTGCAAGTAGGCTCTACCCCCACTAAATGGGGTAGCGCGCATCGATCGGTACCATCCTTGAGCTTCTCCGACTTTCGGAAGGGTTAGGGTTAGGGTTAGGGATGAAAGCACATAGGAGAAAGAGATATTCTTGAATAACTTTTTTTGTGAAGGTCGGAGAGACTTGCAAGTAGGCTCTACCCCCACTAAATGGGGTAGCGCGCATCGATCAGTACCATCCTTGAGCTTCTCCGACTTTCGGAAGGGTTAGGGTTAGGGTTAGGGATGAAAGCACATAGGAGAAAGAGATATTCTTGAATAACTTTTTTTGTGAAGGTCGGAGAGACTTGGAAAGTGGTTGCATCTGGACTAATTTGGGTCCTGCGGATCGATTGGTACCATCCCCGAGCTTGTACGACCTTCGGAAGAGGTCGACCGACGAAATTCCCCCAAATCTGAGGAGATATTCTTGAATAACTTTTTTTGTGAAGGTCGGAGAGACTTGCAAGTAGGCTCTACCCCCACTAAATGGGGTAGCGCGCATCGATCGGTACCATCCTTGAGCTTCTCCGACTTTCGGAAGGGTTAGGGTTAGGGTTAGGGATGAAAGCACATAGGAGAAAGAGATATTCTTGAATAACTTTTTTTGTGAAGGTCGGAGAGACTTGGAAAGTGGTTGCATCTGGACTAATTTGGGTCCTGCGGATCGATTGGTACCATCCCCGAGCTTGTACGACCTTCGGAAGAGGTCGACCGACGAAATTCCCCCAAATCTGAGGAGATATTCTTGAATAACTTTTTTTTGAAGGTCGGAGAGACTTGCAAGTAGGCTCTACCCCCACTAAATGGGGTTGCGCGCATCGATCGGTACCATCCTTGAGCTTCTCCGACTTTCGGAAGGGTTAGGGTTAGGGTTAGGGATGAAAGCACATAGGAGAAAGAGATATTCTTGAATAACTTTTTTTGTGAAGGTCGGAGAGACTTGCAAGTAGGCTCTACCCCCACTAAATGGGGTAGCGCGCATCGATCGGTACCATCCTTGAGCTTCTCCGACTTTCGGAAGGGTTAGGGTTAGGGATGAAAGCACATAGGAGAAAGAGATATTCTTGAATAACTTTTTTTGTGAAGGTCGGAGAGACTTGCAAGTAGGCTCTACCCCCACTAAATGGGGTAGCGCGCATCGATCGGTACCATCCTTGAGCTTCTCCGACTTTCGGAAGGGTTAGGGTTAGGGTTAGGGATGAAAGCACATAGGAGAAAGAGATATTCTTGAATAACTTTTTTTGTGAAGGTCGGAGAGACTTGCAAGTAGGCTCTACCCCCACTAAATGGGGTAGCGCACATCGATCGGTACCATCCTTGAGCTTCTCCGACTTTCGGAAGGGTTAGGGTTAGGGTTAGGGATGAAAGCACATAGGAGAAAGAGATATTCTTGAATAACTTTTTTTGTGAAGGTCGGAGAGACTTGCAAGTAGGCTCTACCCCCACTAAATGGGGTAACGCGCATCGATCGGTACCATCCTTGAGCTTCTCCGACTTTCGGAAGGGTTAGGGTTAGGGTTAGGGATGAAAGCACATAGGAGAAAGAGATATTCTTGAATAACTTTTTTTGTGAAGGTCGGAGAGACTTGCAAGTAGGCTCTACCCCCACTAAATGGGGTAGTGCGCATCGATCGGTACCATCCTTGAGCTTCTCCGACTTTCGGAAGGGTTAGGGTTAGGGTTAGGGATGAAAGCACATAGGAGAAAGAGATATTCTTGAATAACTTTTTTTGTGAAGGTCGGAGAGACTTGCAAGTAGGCTCTACCCCCACTAAATGGGGTAGCGCGCATCGATCGGTACCATCCTTGAGCTTTTCCGACTTTCGGAAGGGTTAGGGTTAGGGTTAGGGATGAAAGCACATAGGAGAAAGAGATATTCTTGAATAACTTTTTTTGTGAAGGTCGGAGAGACTTGGAAAGTGGTTGCATCTGGACTAATTTGGGTCCTGCAGATCGATTGCTACCATCCCCGAGCTTGTACGACCTTCGGAAGAGGTCGACCGACGAAATTCCCCCAAATCTGAGGAGATATTCTTGAATAACTTTTTTTGTGAAGGTCGGAGAGACTTGCAAGTAGGCTCTACCCCCACTAAATGGGGTAGCGCGCATCGATCGGTACCATCCTTGAGCTTCTCCGACTTTCGGAAGGGTTAGGGTTAGGGTTAGGGATGAAAGCACATAGGAGAAAGAGATATTCTTGAATAACTTTTTTTGTGAAGGTCGGAGAGACTTGGAAAGTGGTTGCATCTGGACTAATTTGGGTCCTGCGGATCGATTGGTACCATCCCCGAGCTTGTACGACCTTCGGAAGAGGTCGACCGACGAAATTCCCCCAAATCTGAGGAGATATTCTTGAATAACTTTTTTTGTGAAGGTCGGAGAGACTTGCAAGTAGGCTGTACCCCCACTAAATGGGGTTGCGCGCATCGATCGGTACCATCCTTGAGCTTCTCCGACTTTCGGAAGGGTTAGGGTTAGGGTTAGGGATGAAAGCACATAGGAGAAAGAGATATTCTTGAATAACTTTTTTTGTGAAGGTCGGAGAGACTTGCAAGTAGGCTCTACCCCCACTAAATGGGGTAGCGCGCATCGATCGGTACCATCCTTGAGCTTCTCCGACTTTCGGAAGGGTTAGGGTTAGGGTTAGGGATGAAAGCACATAGGAGAAAGAGATATTCTTGAATAACTTTTTTTGTGAAGGTCGGAGAGACTTGCAAGTAGGCTCTACCCCCACTAAATGGGGTAGCGCGCATCGATCGGTACCATCCTTGAGCTTCTCCGACTTTCGGAAGGGTTAGGGTTAGGGTTAGGGATGAAAGCACATAGGAGAAAGAGATATTCTTGAATAACTTTTTTTGTGAAGGTCGGAGAGACTTGGAAAGTGGTTGCATCTGGACTAATTTGGGTCCTGCGGATCGATTGGTACCATCCCCGAGCTTGTACGACCTTCGGAAGAGGTCGACCGACGAAATTCCCCCAAATCTGAGGAGATATTCTTGAATAACTTTTTTTGTGAAGGTCGGAGAGACTTGCAAGTAGGCTCTACCCCCACTAAATGGGGTAGCGCACATCGATCGGTACCATCCTTGAGCTTCTCCGACTTTCGGAAGGGTTAGGGTTAGGGTTAGGGATGAAAGCACATAGGAGAAAGAGATATTCTTGAATAACTTTTTTTGTGAAGGTCGGAGAGACTTGCAAGTAGGCTCTACCCCCACTAAATGGGGTAGCGCGCATCGATCAGTACCATCCTTGAGCTTCTCCGACTTTTGGAAGGGTTAGGGTTAGGGTTAGGGATGAAAGCACATAGGAGAAAGAGATATTCTTGAATAACCTTTTTTGTGAAGGTCGGAGAGACTTGCAAGTAGGCTCTACCCCCACTAAATGGGGTAGCGCGCATCGATCGGTACCATCCTTGAGCTTCTCCGACTTTCGGAAGGGTTAGGGTTAGGGTTAGGGATGAAAGCACATAGGAGAAAGAGATATTCTTGAATAACTTTTTTTGTGAAGGTCGGAGAGACTTGCAAGTAGGCTCTACCCCCACTAAATGGGGTAGCGCGCATCGATCGGTACCATCCTTGAGCTTCTCCGACTTTCGGAAGGGTTAGGGTTAGGGTTAGGGATGAAAGCACATAGGAGAAAGAGATATTCTTGAATAACTTTTTTTGTGAAGGTCGGAGAGACTTGCAAGTAGGCTCTACCCCCACTAAATGGGGTAGCGCGCATCGATCGGTACCATCCTTGAGCTTCTCCGACTTTCGGAAGGGTTAGGGTTAGGGTTAGGGATGAAAGCACATAGGAGAAAGAGATATTCTTGAATAACTTTTTTTGTGAAGGTCGGAGAGACTTGGAAAGTGGTTGCATCTGGACTAATTTGGGTCCTGCGGATCGATTGGTACCATCCCCGAGCTTGTACGACCTTCGGAAGAGGTCGACCGACGAAATTCCCCCAAATCTGAGGAGATATTCTTGAATAACTTTTTTTGTGAAGGTCGGAGAGACTTGCAAGTAGGCTCTACCCCCACTAAATGGGGTAGCGCACATCGATCGGTACCATCCTTGAGCTTCTCCGACTTTCGGAAGGGTTAGGGTTAGGGTTAGGGATGAAAGCACATAGGAGAAAGAGATATTCTTGAATAACTTTTTTTGTGAAGGTCGGAGAGACTTGCAAGTAGGCTCTACCCCCACTAAATGGGGTAGCGCGCATCGATCGGTACCATCCTTGAGCTTCTCCGACTTTCGGAAGGGTTAGGGTTAGGGTTAGGGATGAAAGCACATAGGAGAAAGAGATATTCTTGAATAACTTTTTTTGTGAAGGTCGGAGAGACTTGGAAAGTGGTTGCATCTGGACTAATTTGGGTCCTGCGGATCGATTGGTACCATCCCCGAGCTTGTACGACCTTCGGAAGAGGTCGACCGACGAAATTCCCCCAAATCTGAGGAGATATTCTTGAATAACTTTTTTTGTGAAGGTCGGAGAGACTTGCAAGTAGGCTCTACCCCCACTAAATGGGGTAGCGCACATCGATCGGTACCATCCTTGAGCTTCTCCGACTTTCGGAAGGGTTAGGGTTAGGGTTAGGGATGAAAGCACATAGGAGAAAGAGATATTCTTGAATAACTTTTTTTGTGAAGGTCGGAGAGACTTGCAAGTAGGCTCTACCCCCACTAAATGGGGTAGCGCACATCGATCAGTACCATCATTGAGCTTCTCCGACTTTTGGAAGGGTTAGGGTTAGGGTTAGGGATGAAAGCACATAGGAGAAAGAGATATTCTTGAATAACCTTTTTTGTGAAGGTCGGAGAGACTTGCAAGTAGGCTCTACCCCCACTAAATGGGGTAGCGCGCATCGATCGGTACCATCCTTGAGCTTCTCCGACTTTCGGAAGGGTTAGGGTTAGGGTTAGGGATGAAAGCACATAGGAGAAAGAGATATTCTTGAATAACTTTTTTTGTGAAGGTCGGAGAGACTTGCAAGTAGGCTCTACCCCCACTAAATGGGGTAGCGCGCATCGATCGGTACCATCCTTGAGCTTCTCCGACTTTCGGAAGGGTTAGGGTTAGGGTTAGGGATGAAAGCACATAGGAGAAAGAGATATTCTTGAATAACTTTTTTTGTGAAGGTCGGAGAGACTTGCAAGTAGGCTCTACCCCCACTAAATGGGGTAGCGCGCATCGATCGGTACCATCCTTGAGCTTCTCCGACTTTCGGAAGGGTTAGGGTTAGGGTTAGGGATGAAAGCACATAGGAGAAAGAGATATTCTTGAATAACTTTTTTTGTGAAGGTCGGAGAGACTTGGAAAGTGGTTGCATCTGGACTAATTTGGGTCCTGCGGATCGATTGGTACCATCCCCGAGCTTGTACGACCTTCGGAAGAGGTCGACCGACGAAATTCCCCCAAATCTGAGGAGATATTCTTGAATAACTTTTTTTGTGAAGGTCGGAGAGACTTGCAAGTAGGCTGTACCCCCACTAAATGGGGTTGCGCGCATCGATCGGTACCATCCTTGAGCTTCTCCGACTTTCGGAAGGGTTAGGGTTAGGGTTAGGGATGAAAGCACATAGGAGAAAGAGATATTCTTGAATAACTTTTTTTGTGAAGGTCGGAGAGACTTGCAAGTAGGCTCTACCCCCACTAAATGGGGTAGCGCGCATCGATCGGTACCATCCTTGAGCTTCTCCGACTTTCGGAAGGGTTAGGGTTAGGGTTAGGGATGAAAGCACATAGGAGAAAGAGATATTCTTGAATAACTTTTTTTGTGAAGGTCGGAGAGACTTGGAAAGTGGTTGCATCTGGACTAATTTGGGTCCTGCGGATCGATTGGTACCATTCCCGAGCTTGTACGACCTTCGGAAGAGGTCGACCGACGAAATTCCCCCAAATCTGAGGAGATATTCTTGAATAACCTTTTTTGTGAAGGTCGGAGAGACTTGCAAGTAGGCTCTACCCCCACTAAATGGGGTTGCGCGCATCGATCGGTACCATCCTTGAGCTTCTCCGACTTTCGGAAGGGTTAGGGTTAGGGTTAGGGATGAAAGCACATAGGAGAAAGAGATATTCTTGAATAACTTTTTTTGTGAAGGTCGGAGAGACTTGCAAGTAGGCTCTACCCCCACTAAATGGGGTAGCGCGCATCGATCGGTACCATCCTTGAGCTTCTCCGACTTTCGGAAGGGTTAGGGTTAGGGTTAGGGATGAAAGCACATAGGAGAAAGAGATATTCTTGAATAACTTTTTTTGTGAAGGTCGGAGAGACTTGCAAGTAGGCTCTACCCCCACTAAATGGGGTAGCGCGCATCGATCAGTACCATCCTTGAGCTTCTCCGACTTTCGGAAGGGTTAGGGTTAGGGTTAGGGATGAAAGCACATAGGAGAAAGAGATATTCTTGAATAACTTTTTTTGTGAAGGTCGGAGAGACTTGGAAAGTGGTTGCATCTGGACTAATTTGGGTCCTGCGGATCGATTGGTACCATCCCCGAGCTTGTACGACCTTCGGAAGAGGTCGACCGACGAAATTCCCCCAAATCTGAGGAGATATTCTTGAATAACTTTTTTTGTGAAGGTCGGAGAGACTTGCAAGTAGGCTCTACCCCCACTAAATGGGGTAGCGCGCATCGATCGGTACCATCCTTGAGCTTCTCCGACTTTCGGAAGGGTTAGGGTTAGGGTTAGGGATGAAAGCACATAGGAGAAAGAGATATTCTTGAATAACTTTTTTTGTGAAGGTCGGAGAGACTTGGAAAGTGGTTGCATCTGGACTAATTTGGGTCCTGCGGATCGATTGGTACCATCCCCGAGCTTGTACGACCTTCGGAAGAGGTCGACCGACGAAATTCCCCCAAATCTGAGGAGATATTCTTGAATAACTTTTTTTTGAAGGTCGGAGAGACTTGCAAGTAGGCTCTACCCCCACTAAATGGGGTTGCGCGCATCGATCGGTACCATCCTTGAGCTTCTCCGACTTTCGGAAGGGTTAGGGTTAGGGTTAGGGATGAAAGCACATAGGAGAAAGAGATATTCTTGAATAACTTTTTTTGTGAAGGTCGGAGAGACTTGCAAGTAGGCTCTACCCCCACTAAATGGGGTAGCGCGCATCGATCGGTACCATCCTTGAGCTTCTCCGACTTTCGGAAGGGTTAGGGTTAGGGATGAAAGCACATAGGAGAAAGAGATATTCTTGAATAACTTTTTTTGTGAAGGTCGGAGAGACTTGCAAGTAGGCTCTACCCCCACTAAATGGGGTAGCGCGCATCGATCGGTACCATCCTTGAGCTTCTCCGACTTTCGGAAGGGTTAGGGTTAGGGTTAGGGATGAAAGCACATAGGAGAAAGAGATATTCTTGAATAACTTTTTTTGTGAAGGTCGGAGAGACTTGCAAGTAGGCTCTACCCCCACTAAATGGGGTAGCGCACATCGATCGGTACCATCCTTGAGCTTCTCCGACTTTCGGAAGGGTTAGGGTTAGGGTTAGGGATGAAAGCACATAGGAGAAAGAGATATTCTTGAATAACTTTTTTTGTGAAGGTCGGAGAGACTTGCAAGTAGGCTCTACCCCCACTAAATGGGGTTGCGCGCATCGATCAGTACCATCCTTGAGCTTCTCCGACTTTCGGAAGGGTTAGGGTTAGGGTTAGGGATGAAAGCACATAGGAGAAAGAGATATTCTTGAATAACTTTTTTTGTGAAGGTCGGAGAGACTTGCAAGTAGGCTCTACCCCCACTAAATGGGGTAGCGCGCATCGATCGGTACCATCCTTGAGCTTCTCCGACTTTCGGAAGGGTTAGGGTTAGGGTTAGGGATGAAAGCACATAGGAGAAAGAGATATTCTTGAATAACTTTTTTTGTGAAGGTCGGAGAGACTTGGAAAGTGGTTGCATCTGGACTAATTTGGGTCCTGCGGATCGATTGGTACCATCCCCGAGCTTGTACGACCTTCGGAAGAGGTCGACCGACGAAATTCCCCCAAATCTGAGGAGATATTCTTGAATAACTTTTTTTGTGAAGGTCGGAGAGACTTGCAAGTAGGCTCTACCCCCACTAAATGGGGTAGCGCACATCGATCGGTACCATCCTTGAGCTTCTCCGACTTTCGGAAGGGTTAGGGTTAGGGTTAGGGATGAAAGCACATAGGAGAAAGAGATATTCTTGA
This sequence comes from Limanda limanda, assembly GCF_963576545.1. NCBI lineage: Eukaryota > Metazoa > Chordata > Actinopteri > Pleuronectiformes > Pleuronectidae > Limanda > Limanda limanda. The sequence continues at coordinate 347,567 of NW_026870423.1, forward strand.
ATAACTTTTTTTGTGAAGGTCGGAGAGACTTGCAAGTAGGCTCTACCCCCACTAAATGGGGTAGCGCACATCGATCAGTACCATCATTGAGCTTCTCCGACTTTTGGAAGGGTTAGGGTTAGGGTTAGGGATGAAAGCACATAGGAGAAAGAGATATTCTTGAATAACCTTTTTTGTGAAGGTCGGAGAGACTTGCAAGTAGGCTCTACCCCCACTAAATGGGGTAGCGCGCATCGATCGGTACCATCCTTGAGCTTCTCCGACTTTCGGAAGGGTTAGGGTTAGGGTTAGGGATGAAAGCACATAGGAGAAAGAGATATTCTTGAATAACTTTTTTTGTGAAGGTCGGAGAGACTTGCAAGTAGGCTCTACCCCCACTAAATGGGGTAGCGCGCATCGATCGGTACCATCCTTGAGCTTCTCCGACTTTCGGAAGGGTTAGGGTTAGGGTTAGGGATGAAAGCACATAGGAGAAAGAGATATTCTTGAATAACTTTTTTTGTGAAGGTCGGAGAGACTTGCAAGTAGGCTCTACCCCCACTAAATGGGGTAGCGCGCATCGATCGGTACCATCCTTGAGCTTCTCCGACTTTCGGAAGGGTTAGGGTTAGGGTTAGGGATGAAAGCACATAGGAGAAAGAGATATTCTTGAATAACTTTTTTTGTGAAGGTCGGAGAGACTTGGAAAGTGGTTGCATCTGGACTAATTTGGGTCCTGCGGATCGATTGGTACCATCCCCGAGCTTGTACGACCTTCGGAAGAGGTCGACCGACGAAATTCCCCCAAATCTGAGGAGATATTCTTGAATAACTTTTTTTGTGAAGGTCGGAGAGACTTGCAAGTAGGCTGTACCCCCACTAAATGGGGTTGCGCGCATCGATCGGTACCATCCTTGAGCTTCTCCGACTTTCGGAAGGGTTAGGGTTAGGGTTAGGGATGAAAGCACATAGGAGAAAGAGATATTCTTGAATAACTTTTTTTGTGAAGGTCGGAGAGACTTGCAAGTAGGCTCTACCCCCACTAAATGGGGTAGCGCGCATCGATCGGTACCATCCTTGAGCTTCTCCGACTTTCGGAAGGGTTAGGGTTAGGGTTAGGGATGAAAGCACATAGGAGAAAGAGATATTCTTGAATAACTTTTTTTGTGAAGGTCGGAGAGACTTGGAAAGTGGTTGCATCTGGACTAATTTGGGTCCTGCGGATCGATTGGTACCATTCCCGAGCTTGTACGACCTTCGGAAGAGGTCGACCGACGAAATTCCCCCAAATCTGAGGAGATATTCTTGAATAACCTTTTTTGTGAAGGTCGGAGAGACTTGCAAGTAGGCTCTACCCCCACTAAATGGGGTTGCGCGCATCGATCGGTACCATCCTTGAGCTTCTCCGACTTTCGGAAGGGTTAGGGTTAGGGTTAGGGATGAAAGCACATAGGAGAAAGAGATATTCTTGAATAACTTTTTTTGTGAAGGTCGGAGAGACTTGCAAGTAGGCTCTACCCCCACTAAATGGGGTAGCGCGCATCGATCGGTACCATCCTTGAGCTTCTCCGACTTTCGGAAGGGTTAGGGTTAGGGTTAGGGATGAAAGCACATAGGAGAAAGAGATATTCTTGAATAACTTTTTTTGTGAAGGTCGGAGAGACTTGCAAGTAGGCTCTACCCCCACTAAATGGGGTAGCGCGCATCGATCAGTACCATCCTTGAGCTTCTCCGACTTTCGGAAGGGTTAGGGTTAGGGTTAGGGATGAAAGCACATAGGAGAAAGAGATATTCTTGAATAACTTTTTTTGTGAAGGTCGGAGAGACTTGGAAAGTGGTTGCATCTGGACTAATTTGGGTCCTGCGGATCGATTGGTACCATCCCCGAGCTTGTACGACCTTCGGAAGAGGTCGACCGACGAAATTCCCCCAAATCTGAGGAGATATTCTTGAATAACTTTTTTTGTGAAGGTCGGAGAGACTTGCAAGTAGGCTCTACCCCCACTAAATGGGGTAGCGCGCATCGATCGGTACCATCCTTGAGCTTCTCCGACTTTCGGAAGGGTTAGGGTTAGGGTTAGGGATGAAAGCACATAGGAGAAAGAGATATTCTTGAATAACTTTTTTTGTGAAGGTCGGAGAGACTTGGAAAGTGGTTGCATCTGGACTAATTTGGGTCCTGCGGATCGATTGGTACCATCCCCGAGCTTGTACGACCTTCGGAAGAGGTCGACCGACGAAATTCCCCCAAATCTGAGGAGATATTCTTGAATAACTTTTTTTTGAAGGTCGGAGAGACTTGCAAGTAGGCTCTACCCCCACTAAATGGGGTTGCGCGCATCGATCGGTACCATCCTTGAGCTTCTCCGACTTTCGGAAGGGTTAGGGTTAGGGTTAGGGATGAAAGCACATAGGAGAAAGAGATATTCTTGAATAACTTTTTTTGTGAAGGTCGGAGAGACTTGCAAGTAGGCTCTACCCCCACTAAATGGGGTAGCGCGCATCGATCGGTACCATCCTTGAGCTTCTCCGACTTTCGGAAGGGTTAGGGTTAGGGATGAAAGCACATAGGAGAAAGAGATATTCTTGAATAACTTTTTTTGTGAAGGTCGGAGAGACTTGCAAGTAGGCTCTACCCCCACTAAATGGGGTAGCGCGCATCGATCGGTACCATCCTTGAGCTTCTCCGACTTTCGGAAGGGTTAGGGTTAGGGTTAGGGATGAAAGCACATAGGAGAAAGAGATATTCTTGAATAACTTTTTTTGTGAAGGTCGGAGAGACTTGCAAGTAGGCTCTACCCCCACTAAATGGGGTAGCGCACATCGATCGGTACCATCCTTGAGCTTCTCCGACTTTCGGAAGGGTTAGGGTTAGGGTTAGGGATGAAAGCACATAGGAGAAAGAGATATTCTTGAATAACTTTTTTTGTGAAGGTCGGAGAGACTTGCAAGTAGGCTCTACCCCCACTAAATGGGGTTGCGCGCATCGATCAGTACCATCCTTGAGCTTCTCCGACTTTCGGAAGGGTTAGGGTTAGGGTTAGGGATGAAAGCACATAGGAGAAAGAGATATTCTTGAATAACTTTTTTTGTGAAGGTCGGAGAGACTTGCAAGTAGGCTCTACCCCCACTAAATGGGGTAGCGCGCATCGATCGGTACCATCCTTGAGCTTCTCCGACTTTCGGAAGGGTTAGGGTTAGGGATGAAAGCACATAGGAGAAAGAGATATTCTTGAATAACTTTTTTTGTGAAGGTCGGAGAGACTTGGAAAGTGGTTGCATCTGGACTAATTTGGGTCCTGCGGATCGATTGGTACCATCCCCGAGCTTGTACGACCTTCGGAAGAGGTCGACCGACGAAATTCCCCCAAATCTGAGGAGATATTCTTGAATAACTTTTTTTGTGAAGGTCGGAGAGACTTGCAAGTAGGCTCTACCCCCACTAAATGGGGTTGCGCGCATCGATCAGTACCATCCTTGAGCTTCTCCGACTTTCGGAAGGGTTAGGGTTAGGGTTAGGGATGAAAGCACATAGGAGAAAGAGATATTCTTGAATAACTTTTTTTGTGAAGGTCGGAGAGACTTGCAAGTAGGCTCTACCCCCACTAAATGGGGTAGCGCGCATCGATCGGTACCATCCTTGAGCTTCTCCGACTTTCGGAAGGGTTAGGGTTAGGGTTAGGGATGAAAGCACATAGGAGAAAGAGATATTCTTGAATAACTTTTTTTGTGAAGGTCGGAGAGACTTGCAAGTAGGCTCTACCCCCACTAAATGGGGTAGCGCGCATCGATCGGTACCATCCTTGAGCTTCTCCGACTTTCGGAAGGGTTAGGGTTAGGGTTAGGGATGAAAGCACATAGGAGAAAGAGATATTCTTAAATAACTTTTTTTGTGAAGGTCGGAGAGACTTGCAAGTAGGCTCTACCCCCACTAAATGGGGTAGCGCGCATCGATCGGTACCATCCTTGAGCTTCTCCGACTTTCGGAAGGGTTAGGGTTAGGGTTAGGGATGAAAGCACATAGGAGAAAGAGATATTCTTGAATAACTTTTTTTGTGAAGGTCGGAGAGACTTGGAAAGTGGTTGCATCTGGACTAATTTGGGTCCTGCGGATCGATTGGTACCATCCCCGAGCTTGTACGACCTTCGGAAGAGGTCGACCGACGAAATTCCCCCAAATCTGAGGAGATATTCTTGAATAACTTTTTTTGTGAAGGTCGGAGAGACTTGCAAGTAGGCTCTACCCCCACTAAATGGGGTAGCGCGCATCGATCGGTACCATCCTTGAGCTTCTCCGACTTTCGGAAGGGTTAGGGTTAGGGTTAGGGATGAAAGCACATAGGAGAAAGAGATATTCTTGAATAACTTTTTTTGTGAAGGTCGGAGAGACTTGCAAGTAGGCTCTACCCCCACTAAATGGGGTAGCGCGCATCGATCGGTACCATCCTTGAGCTTCTCCGACTTTCGGAAGGGTTAGGGTTAGGGTTAGGGATGAAAGCACATAGGAGAAAGAGATATTCTTGAATAACTTTTTTTGTGAAGGTCGGAGAGACTTGGAAAGTGGTTGCATCTGGACTAATTTGGGTCCTGCAGATCGATTGGTACCATCCCCGAGCTTGTACGACCTTCGGAAGAGGTCGACCGACGAAATTCCCCCAAATCTGAGGAGATATTCTTGAATAACTTTTTTTGTGAAGGTCGGAGAGACTTGCAAGTAGGCTCTACCCCCACTAAATGGGGTTGCGCGCATCGATCAGTACCATCCTTGAGCTTCTCCGACTTTTGGAAGGGTTAGGGTTAGGGTTAGGGATGAAAGCACATAGGAGAAAGAGATATTCTTGAATAACTTTTTTTGTGAAGGTCGGAGAGACTTGCAAGTAGGCTCTACCCCCACTAAATGGGGTAGCGCGCATCGATCGGTACCATTCTTGAGCTTCTCCGACTTTCGGAAGGGTTAGGATTAGGGTTAGGGATGAAAGCACATAGGAGAAAGAGATATTCTTGAATAACTTTTTTTGTGAAGGTCGGAGAGACTTGCAAGTAGGCTCTACCCCCACTAAATGGGGTAGCGCGCATCGATCGGTACCATCCTTGAGCTTCTCCGACTTTCGGAAGGGTTAGGGTTAGGGTTAGGGATGAAAGCACATAGGAGAAAGAGATATTCTTGAATAACTTTTTTTGTGAAGGTCGGAGAGACTTGCAAGTAGGCTCTACCCCCACTAAATGGGGTAGCGCGCATCGATCGGTACCATCCTTGAGCTTCTCCGACTTTCGGAAGGGTTAGGGTTAGGGTTAGGGATGAAAGCACATAGGAGAAAGAGATATTCTTGAATAACTTTTTTTGTGAAGGTCGGAGAGACTTGGAAAGTGGTTGCATCTGGACTAATTTGGGTCCTGCGGATCGATTGGTACCATCCCCGAGCTTGTACGACCTTCGGAAGAGGTCGACCGACGAAATTCCCCCAAATCTGAGGAGATATTCTTGAATAACTTTTTTTGTGAAGGTCGGAGAGACTTGCAAGTAGGCTCTACCCCCACTAAATGGGGTAGCGCGCATCGATCGGTACCATCCTTGAGCTTCTCCGACTTTCGGAAGGGTTAGGGTTAGGGATGAAAGCACATAGGAGAAAGAGATATTCTTGAATAACTTTTTTGTGAAGGTCGGAGAGACTTGGAAAGTGGTTGCATCTGGACTAATTTGGGTCCTGCGGATCGATTGGTACCATCCCCGAGCTTGTACGACCTTCGGAAGAGGTCGACCGACGAAATTCCCCCAAATCTGAGGAGATATTCTTGAATAACCTTTTTTGTGAAGGTCGGAGAGACTTGCAAGTAGGCTCTACCCCCACTAAATGGGGTTGCGCGCATCGATCGGTACCATCCTTGAGCTTCTCCGACTTTCGGAAGGGTTAGGGTTAGGGTTAGGGATGAAAGCACATAGGAGAAAGAGATATTCTTGAATAACTTTTTTTGTGAAGGTCGGAGAGACTTGCAAGTAGGCTCTACCCCCACTAAATGGGGTAGCGCGCATCGATCGGTACCATCCTTGAGCTTCTCCGACTTTCGGAAGGGTTAGGGTTAGGGTTAGGGATGAAAGCACATAGGAGAAAGAGATATTCTTGAATAACTTTTTTTGTGAAGGTCGGAGAGACTTGGAAAGTGGTTGCATCTGGACTAATTTGGGTCCTGCAGATCGATTGGTACCATCCCCGAGCTTGTACGACCTTCGGAAGAGGTCGACCGACGAAATTCCCCCAAATCTGAGGAGATATTCTTGAATAACTTTTTTTGTGAAGGTCGGAGAGACTTGCAAGTAGGCTCTACCCCCACTAAATGGGGTTGCGCGCATCGATCAGTACCATCCTTGAGCTTCTCCGACTTTTGGAAGGGTTAGGGTTAGGGTTAGGGATGAAAGCACATAGGAGAAAGAGATATTCTTGAATAACTTTTTTTGTGAAGGTCGGAGAGACTTGCAAGTAGGCTCTACCCCCACTAAATGGGGTAGCGCGCATCGATCGGTACCATTCTTGAGCTTCTCCGACTTTCGGAAGGGTTAGGATTAGGGTTAGGGATGAAAGCACATAGGAGAAAGAGATATTCTTGAATAACTTTTTTTGTGAAGGTCGGAGAGACTTGCAAGTAGGCTCTACCCCCACTAAATGGGGTAGCGCGCATCGATCGGTACCATCCTTGAGCTTCTCCGACTTTCGGAAGGGTTAGGGTTAGGGTTAGGGATGAAAGCACATAGGAGAAAGAGATATTCTTGAATAACTTTTTTTGTGAAGGTCGGAGAGACTTGCAAGTAGGCTCTACCCCCACTAAATGGGGTAGCGCGCATCGATCGGTACCATCCTTGAGCTTCTCCGACTTTCGGAAGGGTTAGGGTTAGGGTTAGGGATGAAAGCACATAGGAGAAAGAGATATTCTTGAATAACTTTTTTTGTGAAGGTCGGAGAGACTTGGAAAGTGGTTGCATCTGGACTAATTTGGGTCCTGCGGATCGATTGGTACCATCCCCGAGCTTGTACGACCTTCGGAAGAGGTCGACCGACGAAATTCCCCCAAATCTGAGGAGATATTCTTGAATAACTTTTTTTGTGAAGGTCGGAGAGACTTGCAAGTAGGCTCTACCCCCACTAAATGGGGTAGCGCGCATCGATCGGTACCATCCTTGAGCTTCTCCGACTTTCGGAAGGGTTAGGGTTAGGGATGAAAGCACATAGGAGAAAGAGATATTCTTGAATAACTTTTTTGTGAAGGTCGGAGAGACTTGGAAAGTGGTTGCATCTGGACTAATTTGGGTCCTGCGGATCGATTGGTACCATCCCCGAGCTTGTACGACCTTCGGAAGAGGTCGACCGACGAAATTCCCCCAAATCTGAGGAGATATTCTTGAATAACCTTTTTTGTGAAGGTCGGAGAGACTTGCAAGTAGGCTCTACCCCCACTAAATGGGGTTGCGCGCATCGATCGGTACCATCCTTGAGCTTCTCCGACTTTCGGAAGGGTTAGGGTTAGGGTTAGGGATGAAAGCACATAGGAGAAAGAGATATTCTTGAATAACTTTTTTTGTGAAGGTCGGAGAGACTTGCAAGTAGGCTCTACCCCCACTAAATGGGGTAGCGCGCATCGATCGGTACCATCCTTGAGCTTCTCCGACTTTCGGAAGGGTTAGGGTTAGGGTTAGGGATGAAAGCACATAGGAGAAAGAGATATTCTTGAATAACTTTTTTTGTGAAGGTCGGAGAGACTTGCAAGTAGGCTCTACCCCCACTAAATGGGGTAGCGCGCATCGATCGGTACCATCCTTGAGCTTCTCCGACTTTCGGAAGGGTTAGGGTTAGGGTTAGGGATGAAAGCACATAGGAGAAAGAGATATTCTTGAATAACTTTTTTTTTGAAGGTCGGAGAGACTTGCAAGTAGGCTCTACCCCCACTAAATGGGGTAGCGCGCATCGATCGGTACCATCCTTGAGCTTCTCCGACTTTCGGAAGGGTTAGGGTTAGGGTTAGGGATGAAAGCACATAGGAGAAAGAGATATTCTTGAATAACTTTTTTTGTGAAGGTCGGAGAGACTTGGAAAGTGGTTGCATCTGGACTAATTTGGGTCCTGCGGATCGATTGGTACCATCCCCGAGCTTGTACGACCTTCGGAAGAGGTCGACCGACGAAATTCCCCCAAATCTGAGGAGATATTCTTGAATAACTTTTTTTGTGAAGGTCGGAGAGACTTGCAAGTAGGCTCTACCCCCACTAAATGGGGTAGCGCGCATCGATCGGTACCATCCTTGAGCTTCTCCGACTTTCGGAAGGGTTAGGGTTAGGGATGAAAGCACATAGGAGAAAGAGATATTCTTGAATAACTTTTTTGTGAAGGTCGGAGAGACTTGGAAAGTGGTTGCATCTGGACTAATTTGGGTCCTGCGGATCGATTGGTACCATCCCCGAGCTTGTACGACCTTCGGAAGAGGTCGACCGACGAAATTCCCCCAAATCTGAGGAGATATTCTTGAATAACCTTTTTTGTGAAGGTCGGAGAGACTTGCAAGTAGGCTCTACCCCCACTAAATGGGGTTGCGCGCATCGATCGGTACCATCCTTGAGCTTCTCCGACTTTCGGAAGGGTTAGGGTTAGGGTTAGGGATGAAAGCACATAGGAGAAAGAGATATTCTTGAATAACTTTTTTTGTGAAGGTCGGAGAGACTTGCAAGTAGGCTCTACCCCCACTAAATGGGGTAGCGCGCATCGATCGGTACCATCCTTGAGCTTCTCCGACTTTCGGAAGGGTTAGGGTTAGGGTTAGGGATGAAAGCACATAGGAGAAAGAGATATTCTTGAATAACTTTTTTTGTGAAGGTCGGAGAGACTTGGAAAGTGGTTGCATCTGGACTAATTTGGGTCCTGCGGATCGATTGGTACCATCCCCGAGCTTGTACGACCTTCGGAAAAGGTCGACCGACGAAATTCCCCCAAATCTGAGGAGATATTCTTGAATAACTTTTTTTGTGAAGGTCGGAGAGACTTGCAAGTAGGCTCTACCCCCACTAAATGGGGTAGCGCGCATCGATCGGTACCATCCTTGAGCTTCTCCGACTTTCGGAAGGGTTAGGGTTAGGGTTAGGGATGAAAGCACATAGGAGAAAGAGATATTCTTGAATAACTTTTTTTGTGAAGGTCGGAGAGACTTGCAAGTAGGCTCTACCCCCACTAAATGGGGTAGCGCGCATCGATCGGTACCATCCTTGAGCTTCTCCGACTTTCGGAAGGGTTAGGGTTAGGGTTAGGGATGAAAGCACATAGGAGAAAGAGATATTCTTGAATAACTTTTTTTGTGAAGGTCGGAGAGACTTGGAAAGTGGTTGCATCTGGACTAATTTGGGTCCTGCAGATCGATTGGTACCATCCCCGAGCTTGTACGACCTTCAGAAGAGGTCGACCGACGAAATTCCCCCAAATCTGAGGAGATATTCTTGAATAACTTTTTTTGTGAAGGTCGGAGAGACTTGCAAGTAGGCTCTACCCCCACTAAATGGGGTTGCGCGCATCGATCAGTACCATCCTTGAGCTTCTCCGACTTTTGGAAGGGTTAGGGTTAGGGTTAGGGATGAAAGCACATAGGAGAAAGAGATATTCTTGAATAACTTTTTTTGTGAAGGTCGGAGAGACTTGCAAGTAGGCTCTACCCCCACTAAATGGGCTAGCGCGCATCGATCGGTACCATCCTTGAGCTTCTCCGACTTTCGGAAGGGTTAGGGTTAGGGTTAGGGATGAAAGCACATAGGAGAAAGAGATATTCTTGAATAACTTTTTTTGTGAAGGTCGGAGAGACTTGCAAGTAGGCTCTACCCCCACTAAATGGGGTAGCGCGCATCGATCGGTACCATCCTTGAGCTTCTCCGACTTTCGGAAGGGTTAGGGTTAGGGTTAGGGATGAAAGCACATAGGAGAAAGAGATATTCTTGAATAACTTTTTTTGTGAAGGTCGGAGAGACTTGCAAGTAGGCTCTACCCCCACTAAATGGGGTAGCGCGCATCGATCGGTACCATCCTTGAGCTTCTCCGACTTTCGGAAGGGTTAGGGTTAGGGTTAGGGATGAAAGCACATAGGAGAAAGAGATATTCTTGAATAACTTTTTTTGTGAAGGTCGGAGAGACTTCGAAAGTGGTTGCATCTGGACTAATTTGGGTCCTGCGGATCGATTGGTACCATCCCCGAGCTTGTACGACCTTCGGAAGAGGTCGACCGACGAAATTCCCCCAAATCTGAGGAGATATTCTTGAATAACTTTTTTTGTGAAGGTCGGAGAGACTTGCAAGTAGGCTCTACCCCCACTAAATGGAGTAGCGCACATCGATCGGTACCATCCTTGAGCTTCTCCGACTTTCGGAAGGGTTAGGGTTAGGGTTAGGGATGAAAGCACATAGGAGAAAGAGATATTCTTGAATAACTTTTTTTGTGAAGGTCGGAGAGACTTGGAAAGTGGTTGCATCTGGACTAATTTGGGTCCTGCGGATCGATTGGTACCATCCCCGAGCTTGTACGACCTTCGGAAGAGGTCGACCGACGAAATTCCCCCAAATCTGAGGAGATATTCTTGAATAACCTTTTTTGTGAAGGTCGGAGAGACTTGCAAGTAGGCTCTACCCCCACTAAATGGGGTTGCGCGCATCGATCGGTACCATCCTTGAGCTTCTCCGACTTTCGGAAGGGTTAGGGTTAGGGTTAGGGATGAAAACACATAGGAGAAAGAGATATTCTTGAATAACTTTTTTTGTGAAGGTCGGAGAGACTTGCAAGTAGGCTCTACCCCCACTAAATGGGGTAGCGCGCATCGATCGGTACCATCCTTGAGCTTCTCCGACTTTCGGAAGGGTTAGGGTTAGGGTTAGGGATGAAAGCACATAGGAGAAAGAGATATTCTTGAATAACTTTTTTTGTGAAGGTCGGAGAGACTTGCAAGTAGGCTCTACCCCCACTAAATGGGGTAGCGCGCATCGATCGGTACCATCCTTGAGCTTCTCCGACTTTCGGAAGGGTTAGGGTTAGGGTTAGGGATGAAAGCACATAGGAGAAAGAGATATTCTTGAATAACTTTTTTTGTGAAGGTCGGAGAGACTTGCAAGTAGGCTCTACCCCCACTAAATGGGGTAACGCGCATCGATCGGTACCATCCTTGAGCTTCTCCGACTTTCGGAAGGGTTAGGGTTAGGGTTAGGGATGAAAGCACATAGGAGAAAGAGATATTCTTGAATAACTTTTTTTGTGAAGGTCGGAGAGACTTGGAAAGTGGTTGCATCTGGACTAATTTGGGTCCTGCGGATCGATTGGTACCATCCCCGAGCTTGTACGACCTTCGGAAGAGGTCGACCGACGAAATTCCCCCAAATCTGAGGAGATATTCTTGAATAACTTTTTTTGTGAAGGTCGGAGAGACTTGCAAGTAGGCTCTACCCCCACTAAATGGGGTAGCGCGCATCGATCGGTACCATCCTTGAGCTTCTCCGACTTTCGGAAGGGTTAGGGTTAGGGTTAGGGATGAAAGCACATAGGAGAAAGAGATATTCTTGAATAACTTTTTTTGTGAAGGTCGGAGAGACTTGCAAGTAGGCTCTACCCCCACTAAATGGGGTAGCGCGCATCGATCGGTACCATCCTTGAGCTTCTCCGACTTTCGGAAGGGTTAGGGTTAGGGTTAGGGATGAAAGCACATAGGAGAAAGAGATATTCTTGAATAACTTTTTTTGTGAAGGTCGGAGAGACTTGGAAAGTGGTTGCATCTGGACTAATTTGGGTCCTGCGGATCGATTGGTACCATCCCCGAGCTTGTACGACCTTCGGAAGAGGTCGACCGACGAAATTCCCCCAAATCTGAGGAGATATTCTTGAATAACTTTTTTTGTGAAGGTCGGAGAGACTTGCAAGTAGGCTCTACCCCCACTAAATGGAGTAGCGCACATCGATCGGTACCATCCTTGAGCTTCTCCGACTTTCGGAAGGGTTAGGGTTAGGGTTAGGGATGAAAGCACATAGGAGAAAGAGATATTCTTGAATAACTTTTTTTGTGAAGGTCGGAGAGACTTGGAAAGTGGTTGCATCTGGACTAATTTGGGTCCTGCGGATCGATTGGTACCATCCCCGAGCTTGTACGACCTTCGGAAGAGGTCGACCGACGAAATTCCCCCAAATCTGAGGAGATATTCTTGAATAACCTTTTTTGTGAAGGTCGGAGAGACTTGCAAGTAGGCTCTACCCCCACTAAATGGGGTTGCGCGCATCGATCGGTACCATCCTTGAGCTTCTCCGACTTTCGGAAGGGTTAGGGTTAGGGTTAGGGATGAAAGCACATAGGAGAAAGAGATATTCTTGAATAACTTTTTTTGTAAAGGTCGGAGAGACTTGCAAGTAGGCTCTACCCCCACTAAATGGGGTAGCGCGCATCGATCGGTACCATCCTTGAGCTTCTCCGACTTTCGGAAGGGTTAGGGTTAGGGTTAGGGATGAAAGCACATAGGAGAAAGAGATATTCTTGAATAACTTTTTTTGTGAAGGTCGGAGAGACTTGCAAGTAGGCTCTACCCCCACTAAATGGGGTAGCGCGCATCGATCGGTACCATCCTTGAGCTTCTCCGACTTTCGGAAGGGTTAGGGTTAGGGTTAGGGATGAAAGCACATAGGAGAAAGAGATATTCTTGAATAACTTTTTTTGTGAAGGTCGGAGAGACTTGCAAGTAGGCTCTACCCCCACTAAATGGGGTAGCGCGCATCGATCGGTACCATCCTTGAGCTTCTCCGACTTTCGGAAGGGTTAGGGTTAGGGTTAGGGATGAAAGCACATAGGAGAAAGAGATATTCTTGAATAACTTTTTTTGTGAAGGTCGGAGAGACTTGGAAAGTGGTTGCATCTGGACTAATTTGGGTCCTGCGGATCGATTGGTACCATCCCCGAGCTTGTACGACCTTCGGAAGAGGTCGACCGACGAAATTCCCCCAAATCTGAGGAGATATTCTTGAATAACTTTTTTTGTGAAGGTCGGAGAGACTTGCAAGTAGGCTCTACCCCCACTAAATGGGGTAGCGCGCATCGATCGGTACCATCCTTGAGCTTCTCCGACTTTCGGAAGGGTTAGGGTTAGGGTTAGGGATGAAAGCACATAGGAGAAAGAGATATTCTTGAATAACTTTTTTTGTGAAGGTCGGAGAGACTTGGAAAGTGGTTGCATCTGGACTAATTTGGGTCCTGCGGATCGATTGGTACCATCCCCGAGCTTGTACGACCTTCGGAAGAGGTCGACCGACGAAATTCCCCCAAATCTGAGGAGATATTCTTGAATAACCTTTTTTGTGAAGGTCGGAGAGACTTGCAAGTAGGCTCTACCCCCACTAAATGGGGTTGCGCGCATCGATCGGTACCATCCTTGAGCTTCTCCGACTTTCGGAAGGGTTAGGGTTAGGGTTAGGGATGAAAGCACATAGGAGAAAGAGATATTCTTGAATAACTTTTTTTGTGAAGGTCGGAGAGACTTGCAAGTAGGCTCTACCCCCACTAAATGGGGTAGCGCGCATCGATCGGTACCATCCTTGAGCTTCTCCGACTTTCGGAAGGGTTAGGGTTAGGGTTAGGGATGAAAGCACATAGGAGAAAGAGATATTCTTGAATAACTTTTTTTGTGAAGGTCGGAGAGACTTGGAAAGTGGTTGCATCTGGACTAATTTGGGTCCTGCGGATCGATTGGTACCATCCCCGAGCTTGTACGACCTTCGAAAGAGGTCGACCGACGAAATTCCCCCAAATCTGAGGAGATATTCTTGAATAACTTTTTTTGTGAAGGTCGGAGAGACTTGCAAGTAGGCTCTACCCCCACTAAATGGGGTTGCGCGCATCGATCAGTACCATCCTTGAGCTTCTCCGACTTTCGGAAGGGTTAGGGTTAGGGTTAGGGATGAAAGCACATAGGAGAAAGAGATATTCTTGAATAACTTTTTTTGTGAAGGTCGGAGAGACTTGCAAGTAGGCTCTACCCCCACTAAATGGGGTAGCGCACATCGATCGGTACCATCCTTGAGCTTCTCCGACTTTCGGAAGGGTTAGGGTTAGGGTTAGGGATGAAAGCACATAGGAGAAAGAGATATTCTTGAATAACTTTTTTTGTGAAGGTCGGAGAGACTTGCAAATAGGCTCTACCCCCACTAAATGGGGTAGCGCGCATCGATCTGTACCATCCTTGAGCTTCTCCGACTTTCGGAAGGGTTAGGGTTAGGGTTAGGGATGAAAGCACATAGGAGAAAGAGATATTCTTGAATAACTTTTTTTGTGAAGGTCGGAGAGACTTGCAAGTAGGCTCTACCCCCACTAAATGGGGTAGCGCGCATCGATCGGTACCATCCTTGAGCTTCTCCGACTTTCGGAAGGGTTAGGGTTAGGGTTAGGGATGAAAGCACATAGGAGAAAGAGATATTCTTGAATAACTTTTTTTGTGAAGGTCGGAGAGACTTGGAAAGTGGTTGCATCTGGACTAATTTGGGTCCTGCGGATCGATTGGTACCATCCCCGAGCTTGTACGACCTTCGGAAGAGGTCGACCGACGAAATTCCCCCAAATCTGAGGAGATATTCTTGAATAACTTTTTTTGTGAAGGTCGGAGAGACTTGCAAGTAGGCTCTACCCCCACTAAATGGGGTTGCGCGCATCGATCAGTACCATCCTTGAGCTTCTCCGACTTTCGGAAGGGTTAGGGTTAGGGTTAGGGATGAAAGCACATAGGAGAAAGAGATATTCTTGAATAACTTTTTTTGTGAAGGTCGGAGAGACTTGCAAGTAGGCTCTACCCCCACTAAATGGGGTAGCGCGCATCGATCGGTACCATCCTTGAGCTTCTCCGACTTTCGGAAGGGTTAGGGTTAGGGTTAGGGATGAAAGCACATAGGAGAAAGAGATATTCTTGAATAACTTTTTTTGTGAAGGTCGGAGAGACTTGCAAGTAGGCTCTACCCCCACTAAATGGGGTAGCGCGCATCGATCGGTACCATCCTTGAGCTTCTCCGACTTTCGGAAGGGTTAGGGTTAGGGTTAGGGATGAAAGCACATAGGAGAAAGAGATATTCTTGAATAACTTTTTTTGTGAAGGTCGGAGAGACTTGCAAGTAGGCTCTACCCCCACTAAATGGGGTAGCGCGCATCGATCGGTACCATCCTTGAGCTTCTCCGACTTTCGGAAGGGTTAGGGTTAGGGTTAGGGATGAAAGCACATAGGAGAAAGAGATATTCTTGAATAACTTTTTTTGTGAAGGTCGGAGAGACTTGCAAGTAGGCTCTACCCCCACTAAATGGGGTAGCGCGCATCGATCGGTACCATCCTTGAGCTTCTCCGACTTTCGGAAGGGTTAGGGTTAGGGTTAGGGATGAAAGCACATAGGAGAAAGAGATATTCTTGAATAACTTTTTTTGTGAAGGTCGGAGAGACTTGCAAGTAGGCTCTACCCCCACTAAATGGGGTAGCGCGCATCGATCGGTACCATCCTTGAGCTTCTCCGACTTTCGGAAGGGTTAGGGTTAGGGATGAAAGCACATAGGAGAAAGAGATATTCTTGAATAACTTTTTTTGTGAAGGTCGGAGAGACTTGCAAGTAGGCTCTACCCCCACTAAATGGGGTAGCGCGCATCGATCGGTACCATCCTTGAGCTTCTCCGACTTTCGGAAGGGTTAGGGTTAGGGTTAGGGATGAAAGCACATAGGAGAAAGAGATATTCTTGAATAACTTTTTTTGTGAAGGTCGGAGAGACTTGCAAGTAGGCTCTACCCCCACTAAATGGGGTTGCGCGCATCGATCGGTACCATCCTTGAGCTTCTCCGACTTTCGGAAGGGTTAGGGTTAGGGTTAGGGATGAAAGCACATAGGAGAAAGAGATATTCTTGAATAACTTTTTTTGTGAAGGTCGGAGAGACTTGCAAGTAGGCTCTACCCCCACTAAATGGGGTAGCGCGCATCGATCGGTACCATCCTTGAGCTTCTCCGACTTTCGGAAGGGTTAGGGTTAGGGTTAGGGATGAAAGCACATAGGAGAAAGAGATATTCTTGAATAACTTTTTTTGTGAAGGTCGGAGAGACTTGGAAAGTGGTTGCATCTGGACTAATTTGGGTCCTGCGGATCGATTGGTACCATCCCCGAGCTTGTACGACCTTCGGAAGAGGTCGACCGACGAAATTCCCCCAAATCTGAGGAGATATTCTTGAATAACTTTTTTTGTGAAGGTCGGAGAGACTTGCAAGTAGGCTCTACCCCCACTAAATGGGGTAGCGCGCATCGATCGGTACCATCCTTGAGCTTCTCCGACTTTCGGAAGGGTTAGGGTTAGGGTTAGGGATGAAAGCACATAGGAGAAAGAGATATTCTTGAATAACTTTTTTTGTGAAGGTCGGAGAGACTTGCAAGTAGGCTCTACCCCCACTAAATGGGGTAGCGCACATCGATCGGTACCATCCTTGAGCTTCTCCGACTTTCGGAAGGGTTAGGGTTAGGGTTAGGGATGAAAGCACATAGGAGAAAGAGATATTCTTGAATAACTTTTTTTGTGAAGGTCGGAGAGACTTGGAAAGTGGTTGCATCTGGACTAATTTGGGTCCTGCAGATCGATTGGTACCATCCCCGAGCTTGTACGACCTTCGGAAGAGGTCGACCGACGAAATTCCCCCAAATCTGAGGAGATATTCTTGAATAACTTTTTTTGTGAAGGTCGGAGAGACTTGCAAGTAGGCTCTACCCCCACTAAATGGGGTTGCGCGCATCGATCAGTACCATCCTTGAGCTTCTCCGACTTTTGGAAGGGTTAGGGTTAGGGTTAGGGATGAAAGCACATAGGAGAAAGAGATATTCTTGAATAACTTTTTTTGTGAAGGTCGGAGAGACTTGCAAGTAGGCTCTACCCCCACTAAATGGGGTAGCGCGCATCGATCGGTACCATCCTTGAGCTTCTCCGACTTTCGGAAGGGTTAGGGTTAGGGTTAGGGATGAAAGCACATAGGAGAAAGAGATATTCTTGAATAACTTTTTTTGTGAAGGTCGGAGAGACTTGCAAGTAGGCTCTACCCCCACTAAATGGGGTAGCGCGCATCGATCGGTACCATCCTTGAGCTTCTCCGACTTTCGGAAGGGTTAGGGTTAGGGTTAGGGATGAAAGCACATAGGAGAAAGAGATATTCTTGAATAACTTTTTTTGTGAAGGTCGGAGAGACTTGCAAGTAGGCTCTACCCCCACTAAATGGGGTAGCGCGCATCGATCGGTACCATCCTTGAGCTTCTCCGACTTTTGGAAGGGTTAGGGTTAGGGTTAGGGATGAAAGCACATAGGAGAAAGAGATATTCTTGAATAACTTTTTTTGTGAAGGTCGGAGAGACTTGCAAGTAGGCTCTACCCCCACTAAATGGGGTAGCGCGCATCGATCGGTACCATCCTTGAGCTTCTCCGACTTTCGGAAGGGTTAGGGTTAGGGTTAGGGATGAAAGCACATAGGAGAAAGAGATATTCTTGAATAACTTTTTTTGTGAAGGTCGGAGAGACTTGCAAGTAGGCTCTACCCCCACTAAATGGGGTAGCGCGCATCGATCGGTACCATCCTTGAGCTTCTCCGACTTTCGGAAGGGTTAGGGTTAGGGTTAGGGATGAAAGCACATAGGAGAAAGAGATATTCTTGAATAACTTTTTTTGTGAAGGTCGGAGAGACTTGCAAGTAGGCTCTACCCCCACTAAATGGGGTAGCGCGCATCGATCAGTACCATCCTTGAGCTTCTCCGACTTTCGGAAGGGTTAGGGTTAGGGTTAGGGATGAAAGCACATAGGAGAAAGAGATATTCTTGAATAACTTTTTTTGTGAAGGTCGGAGAGACTTGGAAAGTGGTTGCATCTGGACTAATTTGGGTCCTGCGGATCGATTGGTACCATCCCCGAGCTTGTACGACCTTCGAAAGAGGTCGACCGACGAAATTCCCCCAAATCTGAGGAGATATTCTTGAATAACTTTTTTTGTGAAGGTCGGAGAGACTTGCAAGTAGGCTCTACCCCCACTAAATGGGGTAGCGCGCATCGATCGGTACCATCCTTGAGCTTCTCCGACTTTCGGAAGGGTTAGGGTTAGGGTTAGGGATGAAAGCACATAGGAGAAAGAGATATTCTTGAATAACTTTTTTTGTGAAGGTCGGAGAGACTTGGAAAGTGGTTGCATCTGGACTAATTTGGGTCCTGCGGATCGATTGGTACCATCCCCGAGCTTGTACGACCTTCGGAAGAGGTCGACCGACGAAATTCCCCCAAATCTGAGGAGATATTCTTGAATAACCTTTTTTGTGAAGGTCGGAGAGACTTGCAAGTAGGCTCTACCCCCACTAAATGGGGTTGCGCGCATCGATCGGTACCATCCTTGAGCTTCTCCGACTTTCGGAAGGGTTAGGGTTAGGGTTAGGGATGAAAGCACATAGGAGAAAGAGATATTCTTGAATAACTTTTTTTGTGAAGGTCGGAGAGACTTGCAAGTAGGCTCTACCCCCACTAAATGGGGTAACGCGCATCGATCGGTACCATCCTTGAGCTTCTCCGACTTTCGGAAGGGTTAGGGTTAGGGTTAGGGATGAAAGCACATAGGAGAAAGAGATATTCTTGAATAACTTTTTTTGTGAAGGTCGGAGAGACTTGGAAAGTGGTTGCATCTGGACTAATTTGGGTCCTGCGGATCGATTGGTACCATCCCCGAGCTTGTACGACCTTCGGAAGAGGTCGACCGACGAAATTCCCCCAAATCTGAGGAGATATTCTTGAATAACTTTTTTTGTGAAGGTCGGAGAGACTTGCAAGTAGGCTCTACCCCCACTAAATGGGGTTGCGCGCATCGATCAGTACCATCCTTGAGCTTCTCCGACTTTCGGAAGGGTTAGGGTTAGGGTTAGGGATGAAAGCACATAGGAGAAAGAGATATTCTTGAATAACTTTTTTTGTGAAGGTCGGAGAGACTTGCAAGTAGGCTCTACCCCCACTAAATGGGGTAGCGCGCATCGATCGGTACCATCCTTGAGCTTCTCCGACTTTCGGAAGGGTTAGGGTTAGGGTTAGGGATGAAAGCACATAGGAGAAAGAGATATTCTTGAATAACTTTTTTTGTGAAGGTCGGAGAGACTTGCAAGTAGGCTCTACCCCCACTAAATGGGGTAGCGCGCATCGATCGGTACCATCCTTGAGCTTCTCCGACTTTCGGAAGGGTTAGGGTTAGGGATGAAAGCACATAGGAGAAAGAGATATTCTTGAATAACTTTTTTTGTGAAGGTCGGAGAGACTTGCAAGTAGGCTCTACCCCCACTAAATGGGGTAGCGCGCATCGATCGGTACCATCCTTGAGCTTCTCCGACTTTCGGAAGGGTTAGGGTTAGGGTTAGGGATGAAAGCACATAGGAGAAAGAGATATTCTTGAATAACTTTTTTTGTGAAGGTCGGAGAGACTTGCAAGTAGGCTCTACCCCCACTAAATGGGGTTGCGCGCATCGATCGGTACCATCCTTGAGCTTCTCCGACTTTCGGAAGGGTTAGGGTTAGGGTTAGGGATGAAAGCACATAGGAGAAAGAGATATTCTTGAATAACTTTTTTTGTGAAGGTCGGAGAGACTTGCAAGTAGGCTCTACCCCCACTAAATGGGGTAGCGCGCATCGATCGGTACCATCCTTGAGCTTCTCCGACTTTCGGAAGGGTTAGGGTTAGGGTTAGGGATGAAAGCACATATGAGAAAGAGATATTCTTGAATAACTTTTTTTGTGAAGGTCGGAGAGACTTGGAAAGTGGTTGCATCTGGACTAATTTGGGTCCTGCGGATCGATTGGTACCATCCCCGAGCTTGTACGACCTTCGGAAGAGGTCGACCGACGAAATTCCCCCAAATCTGAGGAGATATTCTTGAATAACTTTTTTTGTGAAGGTCGGAGAGACTTGCAAGTAGGCTCTACCCCCACTAAATGGGGTAGCGCGCATCGATCGGTACCATCCTTGAGCTTCTCCGACTTTCGGAAGGGTTAGGGTTAGGGTTAGGGATGAAAGCACATAGGAGAAAGAGATATTCTTGAATAACTTTTTTTGTGAAGGTCGGAGAGACTTGCAAGTAGGCTCTACCCCCACTAAATGGGGTAGCGCACATCGATCGGTACCATCCTTGAGCTTCTCCGACTTTCGGAAGGGTTAGGGTTAGGGTTAGGGATGAAAGCACATAGGAGAAAGAGATATTCTTGAATAACTTTTTTTGTGAAGGTCGGAGAGACTTGGAAAGTGGTTGCATCTGGACTAATTTGGGTCCTGCAGATCGATTGGTACCATCCCCGAGCTTGTACGACCTTCGGAAGAGGTCGACCGACGAAATTCCCCCAAATCTGAGGAGATATTCTTGAATAACTTTTTTTGTGAAGGTCGGAGAGACTTGCAAGTAGGCTCTACCCCCACTAAATGGGGTTGCGCGCATCGATCAGTACCATCCTTGAGCTTCTCCGACTTTTGGAAGGGTTAGGGTTAGGGTTAGGGATGAAAGCACATAGGAGAAAGAGATATTCTTGAATAACTTTTTTTGTGAAGGTCGGAGAGACTTGCAAGTAGGCTCTACCCCCACTAAATGGGGTAGCGCGCATCGATCGGTACCATCCTTGAGCTTCTCCGACTTTCGGAAGGGTTAGGGTTAGGGTTAGGGATGAAAGCACATAGGAGAAAGAGATATTCTTGAATAACTTTTTTTGTGAAGGTCGGAGAGACTTGCAAGTAGGCTCTACCCCCACTAAATGGGGTAGCGCGCATCGATCGGTACCATCCTTGAGCTTCTCCGACTTTCGGAAGGGTTAGGGTTAGGGTTAGGGATGAAAGCACATAGGAGAAAGAGATATTCTTGAATAACTTTTTTTGTGAAGGTCGGAGAGACTTGCAAGTAGGCTCTACCCCCACTAAATGGGGTAGCGCGCATCGATCAGTACCATCCTTGAGCTTCTCCGACTTTCGGAAGGGTTAGGGTTAGGGTTAGGGATGAAAGCACATAGGAGAAAGAGATATTCTTGAATAACTTTTTTTGTGAAGGTCGGAGAGACTTGGAAAGTGGTTGCATCTGGACTAATTTGGGTCCTGCGGATCGATTGGTACCATCCCCGAGCTTGTACGACCTTCGGAAGAGGTCGACCGACGAAATTCCCCCAAATCTGAGGAGATATTCTTGAATAACTTTTTTTGTGAAGGTCGGAGAGACTTGCAAGTAGGCTCTACCCCCACTAAATGGAGTAGCGCACATCGATCGGTACCATCCTTGAGCTTCTCCGACTTTCGGAAGGGTTAGGGTTAGGGTTAGGGATGAAAGCACATAGGAGAAAGAGATATTCTTGAATAACTTTTTTTGTGAAGGTCGGAGAGACTTGGAAAGTGGTTGCATCTGGACTAATTTGGGTCCTGCGGATCGATTGGTACCATCCCCGAGCTTGTACGACCTTCGGAAGAGGTCGACCGACGAAATTCCCCCAAATCTGAGGAGATATTCTTGAATAACCTTTTTTGTGAAGGTCGGAGAGACTTGCAAGTAGGCTCTACCCCCACTAAATGGGGTTGCGCGCATCGATCGGTACCATCCTTGAGCTTCTCCGACTTTCGGAAGGGTTAGGGTTAGGGTTAGGGATGAAAGCACATAGGAGAAAGAGATATTCTTGAATAACTTTTTTTGTAAAGGTCGGAGAGACTTGCAAGTAGGCTCTACCCCCACTAAATGGGGTAGCGCGCATCGATCGGTACCATCCTTGAGCTTCTCCGACTTTCGGAAGGGTTAGGGTTAGGGTTAGGGATGAAAGCACATAGGAGAAAGAGATATTCTTGAATAACTTTTTTTGTGAAGGTCGGAGAGACTTGGAAAGTGGTTGCATCTGGACTAATTTGGGTCCTGCAGATCGATTGGTACCATCCCCGAGCTTGTACGACCTTCGGAAGAGGTCGACCGACGAAATTCCCCCAAATCTGAGGAGATATTCTTGAATAACTTTTTTTGTGAAGGTCGGAGAGACTTGCAAGTAGGCTCTACCCCCACTAAATGGGGTAGCGCGCATCGATCGGTACCATCCTTGAGCTTCTCCGACTTTCGGAAGGGTTAGGGTTAGGGTTAGGGATGAAAGCACATAGGAGAAAGAGATATTCTTGAATAACTTTTTTTGTGAAGGTCGGAGAGACTTGCAAGTAGGCTCTACCCCCACTAAATGGGGTAGCGCGCATCGATCGGTACCATCCTTGAGCTTCTCCGACTTTCGGAAGGGTTAGGGTTAGGGTTAGGGATGAAAGCACATAGGAGAAAGAGATATTCTTGAATAACTTTTTTTGTGAAGGTCGGAGAGACTTGCAAGTAGGCTCTACCCCCACTAAATGGGGTAGCGCGCATCGATCAGTACCATCCTTGAGCTTCTCCGACTTTCGGAAGGGTTAGGGTTAGGGTTAGGGATGAAAGCACATAGGAGAAAGAGATATTCTTGAATAACTTTTTTTGTGAAGGTCGGAGAGACTTGGAAAGTGGTTGCATCTGGACTAATTTGGGTCCTGCGGATCGATTGGTACCATCCCCGAGCTTGTACGACCTTCGGAAGAGGTCGACCGACGAAATTCCCCCAAATCTGAGGAGATATTCTTGAATAACTTTTTTTGTGAAGGTCGGAGAGACTTGCAAGTAGGCTCTACCCCCACTAAATGGAGTAGCGCACATCGATCGGTACCATCCTTGAGCTTCTCCGACTTTCGGAAGGGTTAGGGTTAGGGTTAGGGATGAAAGCACATAGGAGAAAGAGATATTCTTGAATAACTTTTTTTGTGAAGGTCGGAGAGACTTGGAAAGTGGTTGCATCTGGACTAATTTGGGTCCTGCGGATCGATTGGTACCATCCCCGAGCTTGTACGACCTTCGGAAGAGGTCGACCGACGAAATTCCCCCAAATCTGAGGAGATATTCTTGAATAACCTTTTTTGTGAAGGTCGGAGAGACTTGCAAGTAGGCTCTACCCCCACTAAATGGGGTTGCGCGCATCGATCGGTACCATCCTTGAGCTTCTCCGACTTTCGGAAGGGTTAGGGTTAGGGTTAGGGATGAAAGCACATAGGAGAAAGAGATATTCTTGAATAACTTTTTTTGTAAAGGTCGGAGAGACTTGCAAGTAGGCTCTACCCCCACTAAATGGGGTAGCGCGCATCGATCGGTACCATCCTTGAGCTTCTCCGACTTTCGGAAGGGTTAGGGTTAGGGTTAGGGATGAAAGCACATAGGAGAAAGAGATATTCTTGAATAACTTTTTTTGTGAAGGTCGGAGAGACTTGGAAAGTGGTTGCATCTGGACTAATTTGGGTCCTGCAGATCGATTGGTACCATCCCCGAGCTTGTACGACCTTCGGAAGAGGTCGACCGACGAAATTCCCCCAAATCTGAGGAGATATTCTTGAATAACTTTTTTTGTGAAGGTCGGAGAGACTTGCAAGTAGGCTCTACCCCCACTAAATGGGGTTGCGCGCATCGATCAGTACCATCCTTGAGCTTCTCCGACTTTTGGAAGGGTTAGGGTTAGGGTTAGGGATGAAAGCACATAGGAGAAAGAGATATTCTTGAATAACTTTTTTTGTGAAGGTCGGAGAGACTTGCAAGTAGGCTCTACCCCCACTAAATGGGGTAGCGCGCATCGATCGGTACCATCCTTGAGCTTCTCCGACTTTCGGAAGGGTTAGGGTTAGGGTTAGGGATGAAAGCACATAGGAGAAAGAGATATTCTTGAATAACTTTTTTTGTGAAGGTCGGAGAGACTTGCAAGTAGGCTCTACCCCCACTAAATGGGGTAGCGCGCATCGATCGGTACCATCCTTGAGCTTCTCCGACTTTCGGAAGGGTTAGGGTTAGGGTTAGGGATGAAAGCACATAGGAGAAAGAGATATTCTTGAATAACTTTTTTTGTGAAGGTCGGAGAGACTTGCAAGTAGGCTCTACCCCCACTAAATGGGGTAGCGCGCATCGATCAGTACCATCCTTGAGCTTCTCCGACTTTCGGAAGGGTTAGGGTTAGGGTTAGGGATGAAAGCACATAGGAGAAAGAGATATTCTTGAATAACTTTTTTTGTGAAGGTCGGAGAGACTTGGAAAGTGGTTGCATCTGGACTAATTTGGGTCCTGCGGATCGATTGGTACCATCCCCGAGCTTGTACGACCTTCGGAAGAGGTCGACCGACGAAATTCCCCCAAATCTGAGGAGATATTCTTGAATAACTTTTTTTGTGAAGGTCGGAGAGACTTGCAAGTAGGCTCTACCCCCACTAAATGGGGTAGCGCGCATCGATCGGTACCATCCTTGAGCTTCTCCGACTTTCGGAAGGGTTAGGGTTAGGGTTAGGGATGAAAGCACATAGGAGAAAGAGATATTCTTGAATAACTTTTTTTGTGAAGGTCGGAGAGACTTGCAAGTAGGCTCTACCCCCACTAAATGGGGTAGCGCGCATCGATCGGTACCATCCTTGAGCTTCTCCGACTTTCGGAAGGGTTAGGGTTAGGGTTAGGGATGAAAGCACATAGGAGAAAGAGATATTCTTGAATAACTTTTTTTGTGAAGGTCGGAGAGACTTGCAAGTAGGCTCTACCCCCACTAAATGGGGTAGCGCGCATCGATCGGTACCATCCTTGAGCTTCTCCGACTTTCGGAAGGGTTAGGGTTAGGGTTAGGGATGAAAGCACATAGGAGAAAGAGATATTCTTGAATAACTTTTTTTGTGAAGGTCGGAGAGACTTGCAAGTAGGCTCTACCCCCACTAAATGGGGTAGCGCGCATCGATCGGTACCATCCTTGAGCTTCTCCGACTTTCGGAAGGGTTAGGGTTAGGGTTAGGGATGAAAGCACATAGGAGAAAGAGATATTCTTGAATAACTTTTTTTGTGAAGGTCGGAGAGACTTGGAAAGTGGTTGCATCTGGACTAATTTGGGTCCTGCAGATCGATTGGTACCATCCCCGAGCTTGTACGACCTTCGGAAGAGGTCGACCGACGAAATTCCCCCAAATCTGAGGAGATATTCTTGAATAACTTTTTTTGTGAAGGTCGGAGAGACTTGCAAGTAGGCTCTACCCCCACTAAATGGGGTTGCGCGCATCGATCAGTACCATCCTTGAGCTTCTCCGACTTTCGGAAGGGTTAGGGTTAGGGTTAGGGATGAAAGCACATAGGAGAAAGAGATATTCTTGAATAACTTTTTTTGTGAAGGTCGGAGAGACTTGCAAGTAGGCTCTACCCCCACTAAATGGGGTAGCGCGCATCGATCGGTACCATCCTTGAGCTTCTCCGACTTTCGGAAGGGTTAGGGTTAGGGTTAGGGATGAAAGCACATAGGAGAAAGAGATATTCTTGAATAACTTTTTTTGTGAAGGTCGGAGAGACTTGCAAATAGGCTCTACCCCCACTAAATGGGGTAGCGCGCATCGATCGGTACCATCCTTGAGCTTCTCCGACTTTCGGAAGGGTTAGGGTTAGGGTTAGGGATGAAAGCACATAGGAGAAAGAGATATTCTTGAATAACTTTTTTTGTGAAGGTCGGAGAGACTTGCAAGTAGGCTCTACCCCCACTAAATGGGGTAGCGCGCATCGATCGGTACCATCCTTGAGCTTCTCCGACTTTCGGAAGGGTTAGGGTTAGGGTTAGGGATGAAAGCACATAGGAGAAAGAGATATTCTTGAATAACTTTTTTTGTGAAGGTCGGAGAGACTTGGAAAGTGGTTGCATCTGGACTAATTTGGGTCCTGCAGATCGATTGGTACCATCCCCGAGCTTGTACGACCTTCGGAAGAGGTCGACCGACGAAATTCCCCCAAATCTGAGGAGATATTCTTGAATAACTTTTTTTGTGAAGGTCGGAGAGACTTGCAAGTAGGCTCTACCCCCACTAAATGGGGTTGCGCGCATCGATCAGTACCATCCTTGAGCTTCTCCGACTTTCGGAAGGGTTAGGGTTAGGGTTAGGGATGAAAGCACATAGGAGAAAGAGATATTCTTGAATAACTTTTTTTGTGAAGGTCGGAGAGACTTGCAAGTAGGCTTTACCCCCACTAAATGGGGTAGCGCGCATCGATCGGTACCATCCTTGAGCTTCTCCGACTTTCGGAAGGGTTAGGGTTAGGGTTAGGGATGAAAGCACATAGGAGAAAGAGATATTCTTGAATAACTTTTTTTGTGAAGGTCGGAGAGACTTGCAAGTAGGCTCTACCCCCACTAAATGGGGTAGCGCGCATCGATCGGTACCATCCTTGAGCTTCTCCGACTTTCGGAAGGGTTAGGGTTAGGGTTAGGGATGAAAGCACATAGGAGAAAGAGATATTCTTGAATTACTTTTTTTGTGAAGGTCGGAGAGACTTGCAAGTAGGCTCTACCCCCACTAAATGGGGTAGCGCGCATCGATCGGTACCATCCTTGAGCTTCTCCGACTTTCGGAAGGGTTAGGGTTAGGGTTAGGGATGAAAGCACATAGGAGAAAGAGATATTCTTGAATAACTTTTTTTGTGAAGGTCGGAGAGACTTGCAAGTAGGCTCTACCCCCACTAAATGGGGTAGCGCGCATCGATCGGTACCATCCTTGAGCTTCTCCGACTTTCGGAAGGGTTAGGGTTAGGGTTAGGGATGAAAGCACATAGGAGAAAGAGATATTCTTGAATAACTTTTTTTGTGAAGGTCGGAGAGACTTGCAAGTAGGCTCTACCCCCACTAAATGGGGTAGCGCGCATCGATCAGTACCATCCTTGAGCTTCTCCGACTTTCGGAAGGGTTAGGGTTAGGGTTAGGGATGAAAGCACATAGGAGAAAGAGATATTCTTGAATAACTTTTTTTGTGAAGGTCGGAGAGACTTGGAAAGTGGTTGCATCTGGACTAATTTGGGTCCTGCGGATCGATTGGTACCATCCCCGAGCTTGTACGACCTTCGGAAGAGGTCGACCGACGAAATTCCCCCAAATCTGAGGAGATATTCTTGAATAACTTTTTTTGTGAAGGTCGGAGAGACTTGCAAGTAGGCTCTACCCCCACTAAATGGGGTAGCGCGCATCGATCGGTACCATCCTTGAGCTTCTCCGACTTTCGGAAGGGTTAGGGTTAGGGTTAGGGATGAAAGCACATAGGAGAAAGAGATATTCTTGAATAACTTTTTTTGTGAAGGTCGGAGAGACTTGCAAGTAGGCTCTACCCCCACTAAATGGGGTAGCGCGCATCGATCGGTACCATCCTTGAGCTTCTCCGACTTTCGGAAGGGTTAGGGTTAGGGTTAGGGATGAAAGCACATAGGAGAAAGAGATATTCTTGAATAACTTTTTTTGTGAAGGTCGGAGAGACTTGCAAGTAGGCTCTACCCCCACTAAATGGGGTAGCGCGCATCGATCGGTACCATCCTTGAGCTTCTCCGACTTTCGGAAGGGTTAGGGTTAGGGTTAGGGATGAAAGCACATAGGAGAAAGAGATATTCTTGAATAACTTTTTTTGTGAAGGTCGGAGAGACTTGCAAGTAGGCTCTACCCCCACTAAATGGGGTAGCGCGCATCGATCGGTACCATCCTTGAGCTTCTCCGACTTTCGGAAGGGTTAGGGTTAGGGTTAGGGATGAAAGCACATAGGAGAAAGAGATATTCTTGAATAACTTTTTTTGTGAAGGTCGGAGAGACTTGGAAAGTGGTTGCATCTGGACTAATTTGGGTCCTGCGGATCGATTGGTACCATCCCCGAGCTTGTACGACCTTCGGAAGAGGTCGACCGACGAAATTCCCCCAAATCTGAGGAGATATTCTTGAATAACTTTTTTTGTGAAGGTCGGAGAGACTTGCAAGTAGGCTCTACCCCCACTAAATGGGGTTGCGCGCATCGATCAGTACCATCCTTGAGCTTCTCCGACTTTCGGAAGGGTTAGGGTTAGGGTTAGGGATGAAAGCACATAGGAGAAAGAGATATTCTTGAATAACTTTTTTTGTGAAGGTCGGAGAGACTTGCAAGTAGGCTCTACCCCCACTAAATGGGGTAGCGCGCATCGATCGGTACCATCCTTGAGCTTCTCCGACTTTCGGAAGGGTTAGGGTTAGGGTTAGGGATGAAAGCACATAGGAGAAAGAGATATTCTTGAATAACTTTTTTTGTGAAGGTCGGAGAGACTTGCAAATAGGCTCTACCCCCACTAAATGGGGTAGCGCGCATCGATCGGTACCATCCTTGAGCTTCTCCGACTTTCGGAAGGGTTAGGGTTAGGGTTAGGGATGAAAGCACATAGGAGAAAGAGATATTCTTGAATAACTTTTTTTGTGAAGGTCGGAGAGACTTGCAAGTAGGCTCTACCCCCACTAAATGGGGTAGCGCGCATCGATCGGTACCATCCTTGAGCTTCTCCGACTTTCGGAAGGGTTAGGGTTAGGGTTAGGGATGAAAGCACATAGGAGAAAGAGATATTCTTGAATAACTTTTTTTGTGAAGGTCGGAGAGACTTGGAAAGTGGTTGCATCTGGACTAATTTGGGTCCTGCAGATCGATTGGTACCATCCCCGAGCTTGTACGACCTTCGGAAGAGGTCGACCGACGAAATTCCCCCAAATCTGAGGAGATATTCTTGAATAACTTTTTTTGTGAAGGTCGGAGAGACTTGCAAGTAGGCTCTACCCCCACTAAATGGGGTTGCGCGCATCGATCAGTACCATCCTTGAGCTTCTCCGACTTTCGGAAGGGTTAGGGTTAGGGTTAGGGATGAAAGCACATAGGAGAAAGAGATATTCTTGAATAACTTTTTTTGTGAAGGTCGGAGAGACTTGCAAGTAGGCTTTACCCCCACTAAATGGGGTAGCGCGCATCGATCGGTACCATCCTTGAGCTTCTCCGACTTTCGGAAGGGTTAGGGTTAGGGTTAGGGATGAAAGCACATAGGAGAAAGAGATATTCTTGAATAACTTTTTTTGTGAAGGTCGGAGAGACTTGCAAGTAGGCTCTACCCCCACTAAATGGGGTAGCGCGCATCGATCGGTACCATCCTTGAGCTTCTCCGACTTTCGGAAGGGTTAGGGTTAGGGTTAGGGATGAAAGCACATAGGAGAAAGAGATATTCTTGAATAACTTTTTTTGTGAAGGTCGGAGAGACTTGCAAGTAGGCTCTACCCCCACTAAATGGGGTAGCGCGCATCGATCGGTACCATCCTTGAGCTTCTCCGACTTTCGGAAGGGTTAGGGTTAGGGTTAGGGATGAAAGCACATAGGAGAAAGAGATATTCTTGAATAACTTTTTTTGTGAAGGTCGGAGAGACTTGCAAGTAGGCTCTACCCCCACTAAATGGGGTAGCGCGCATCGATCGGTACCATCCTTGAGCTTCTCCGACTTTCGGAAGGGTTAGGGTTAGGGTTAGGGATGAAAGCACATAGGAGAAAGAGATATTCTTGAATAACTTTTTTTGTGAAGGTCGGAGAGACTTGCAAGTAGGCTCTACCCCCACTAAATGGGGTAGCGCGCATCGATCAGTACCATCCTTGAGCTTCTCCGACTTTCGGAAGGGTTAGGGTTAGGGTTAGGGATGAAAGCACATAGGAGAAAGAGATATTCTTGAATAACTTTTTTTGTGAAGGTCGGAGAGACTTGGAAAGTGGTTGCATCTGGACTAATTTGGGTCCTGCGGATCGATTGGTACCATCCCCGAGCTTGTACGACCTTCGGAAGAGGTCGACCGACGAAATTCCCCCAAATCTGAGGAGATATTCTTGAATAACTTTTTTTGTGAAGGTCGGAGAGACTTGCAAGTAGGCTCTACCCCCACTAAATGGGGTAGCGCGCATCGATCGGTACCATCCTTGAGCTTCTCCGACTTTCGGAAGGGTTAGGGTTAGGGTTAGGGATGAAAGCACATAGGAGAAAGAGATATTCTTGAATAACTTTTTTTGTGAAGGTCGGAGAGACTTGCAAGTAGGCTCTACCCCCACTAAATGGGGTAGCGCGCATCGATCGGTACCATCCTTGAGCTTCTCCGACTTTCGGAAGGGTTAGGGTTAGGGTTAGGGATGAAAGCACATAGGAGAAAGAGATATTCTTGAATAACTTTTTTTGTGAAGGTCGGAGAGACTTGCAAGTAGGCTCTACCCCCACTAAATGGGGTAGCGCGCATCGATCGGTACCATCCTTGAGCTTCTCCGACTTTCGGAAGGGTTAGGGTTAGGGTTAGGGATGAAAGCACATAGGAGAAAGAGATATTCTTGAATAACTTTTTTTGTGAAGGTCGGAGAGACTTGCAAGTAGGCTCTACCCCCACTAAATGGGGTAGCGCGCATCGATCGGTACCATCCTTGAGCTTCTCCGACTTTCGGAAGGGTTAGGGTTAGGGTTAGGGATGAAAGCACATAGGAGAAAGAGATATTCTTGAATAACTTTTTTTGTGAAGGTCGGAGAGACTTGCAAGTAGGCTCTACCCCCACTAAATGGGGTAACGCGCATCGATCAGTACCATCCTTGAGCTTCTCCGACTTTCGGAAGGGTTAGGGTTAGGGTTAGGGATGAAAGCACATAGGAGAAAGAGATATTCTTGAATAACTTTTTTTGTGAAGGTCGGAGAGACTTGCAAGTAGGCTCTACCCCCACTAAATGGGGTAGCGCGCATCGATCAGTACCATCCTTGAGCTTCTCCGACTTTCGGAAGGGTTAGGGTTAGGGTTAGGGATGAAAGCACATAGGAGAAAGAGATATTCTTGAATAACTTTTTTTGTGAAGGTCGGAGAGACTTGGAAAGTGGTTGCATCTGGACTAATTTGGGTCCTGCGGATCGATTGGTACCATCCCCGAGCTTGTACGACCTTCGGAAGAGGTCGACCGACGAAATTCCCCCAAATCTGAGGAGATATTCTTGAATAACTTTTTTTGTGAAGGTCGGAGAGACTTGCAAGTAGGCTCTACCCCCACTAAATGGGGTTGCGCGCATCGATCAGTACCATCCTTGAGCTTCTCCGACTTTCGGAAGGGTTAGGGTTAGGGTTAGGGATGAAAGCACATAGGAGAAAGAGATATTCTTGAATAACTTTTTTTGTGAAGGTCGGAGAGACTTGCAAGTAGGCTCTACCCCCACTAAATGGGGTAGCGCGCATCGATCGGTACCATCCTTGAGCTTCTCCGACTTTCGGAAGGGTTAGGGTTAGGGTTAGGGATGAAAGCACATAGGAGAAAGAGATATTCTTGAATAACTTTTTTTGTGAAGGTCGGAGAGACTTGCAAATAGGCTCTACCCCCACTAAATGGGGTAGCGCGCATCGATCGGTACCATCCTTGAGCTTCTCCGACTTTCGGAAGGGTTAGGGTTAGGGTTAGGGATGAAAGCACATAGGAGAAAGAGATATTCTTGAATAACTTTTTTTGTGAAGGTCGGAGAGACTTGCAAGTAGGCTCTACCCCCACTAAATGGGGTAGCGCGCATCGATCGGTACCATCCTTGAGCTTCTCCGACTTTCGGAAGGGTTAGGGTTAGGGTTAGGGATGAAAGCACATAGGAGAAAGAGATATTCTTGAATAACTTTTTTTGTGAAGGTCGGAGAGACTTGGAAAGTGGTTGCATCTGGACTAATTTGGGTCCTGCAGATCGATTGGTACCATCCCCGAGCTTGTACGACCTTCGGAAGAGGTCGACCGACGAAATTCCCCCAAATCTGAGGAGATATTCTTGAATAACTTTTTTTGTGAAGGTCGGAGAGACTTGCAAGTAGGCTCTACCCCCACTAAATGGGGTTGCGCGCATCGATCAGTACCATCCTTGAGCTTCTCCGACTTTCGGAAGGGTTAGGGTTAGGGTTAGGGATGAAAGCACATAGGAGAAAGAGATATTCTTGAATAACTTTTTTTGTGAAGGTCGGAGAGACTTGCAAGTAGGCTTTACCCCCACTAAATGGGGTAGCGCGCATCGATCGGTACCATCCTTGAGCTTCTCCGACTTTCGGAAGGGTTAGGGTTAGGGTTAGGGATGAAAGCACATAGGAGAAAGAGATATTCTTGAATAACTTTTTTTGTGAAGGTCGGAGAGACTTGCAAGTAGGCTCTACCCCCACTAAATGGGGTAGCGCGCATCGATCGGTACCATCCTTGAGCTTCTCCGACTTTCGGAAGGGTTAGGGTTAGGGATGAAAGCACATAGGAGAAAGAGATATTCTTGAATAACTTTTTTTGTGAAGGTCGGAGAGACTTGCAAGTAGGCTCTACCCCCACTAAATGGGGTAGCGCGCATCGATCGGTACCATCCTTGAGCTTCTCCGACTTTCGGAAGGGTTAGGGTTAGGGTTAGGGATGAAAGCACATAGGAGAAAGAGATATTCTTGAATAACTTTTTTTGTGAAGGTCGGAGAGACTTGCAAGTAGGCTCTACCCCCACTAAATGGGGTAGCGCGCATCGATCGGTACCATCCTTGAGCTTCTCCGACTTTCGGAAGGGTTAGGGTTAGGGTTAGGGATGAAAGCACATAGGAGAAAGAGATATTCTTGAATAACTTTTTTTGTGAAGGTCGGAGAGACTTGCAAGTAGGCTCTACCCCCACTAAATGGGGTAGCGCGCATCGATCAGTACCATCCTTGAGCTTCTCCGACTTTCGGAAGGGTTAGGGTTAGGGTTAGGGATGAAAGCACATAGGAGAAAGAGATATTCTTGAATAACTTTTTTTGTGAAGGTCGGAGAGACTTGGAAAGTGGTTGCATCTGGACTAATTTGGGTCCTGCGGATCGATTGGTACCATCCCCGAGCTTGTACGACCTTCGGAAGAGGTCGACCGACGAAATTCCCCCAAATCTGAGGAGATATTCTTGAATAACTTTTTTTGTGAAGGTCGGAGAGACTTGCAAGTAGGCTCTACCCCCACTAAATGGGGTAGCGCGCATCGATCGGTACCATCCTTGAGCTTCTCCGACTTTCGGAAGGGTTAGGGTTAGGGTTAGGGATGAAAGCACATAGGAGAAAGAGATATTCTTGAATAACTTTTTTTGTGAAGGTCGGAGAGACTTGCAAGTAGGCTCTACCCCCACTAAATGGGGTAGCGCGCATCGATCGGTACCATCCTTGAGCTTCTCCGACTTTCGGAAGGGTTAGGGTTAGGGTTAGGGATGAAAGCACATAGGAGAAAGAGATATTCTTGAATAACTTTTTTTGTGAAGGTCGGAGAGACTTGCAAGTAGGCTCTACCCCCACTAAATGGGGTAGCGCGCATCGATCGGTACCATCCTTGAGCTTCTCCGACTTTCGGAAGGGTTAGGGTTAGGGTTAGGGATGAAAGCACATAGGAGAAAGAGATATTCTTGAATAACTTTTTTTGTGAAGGTCGGAGAGACTTGCAAGTAGGCTCTACCCCCACTAAATGGGGTAGCGCGCATCGATCAGTACCATCCTTGAGCTTCTCCGACTTTCGGAAGGGTTAGGGTTAGGGTTAGGGATGAAAGCACATAGGAGAAAGAGATATTCTTGAATAACTTTTTTTGTGAAGGTCGGAGAGACTTGGAAAGTGGTTGCATCTGGACTAATTTGGGTCCTGCGGATCGATTGGTACCATCCCCGAGCTTGTACGACCTTCGGAAGAGGTCGACCGACGAAATTCCCCCAAATCTGAGGAGATATTCTTGAATAACTTTTTTTGTGAAGGTCGGAGAGACTTGCAAGTAGGCTCTACCCCCACTAAATGGGGTAGCGCGCATCGATCGGTACCATCCTTGAGCTTCTCCGACTTTCGGAAGGGTTAGGGTTAGGGTTAGGGATGAAAGCACATAGGAGAAAGAGATATTCTTGAATAACTTTTTTTGTGAAGGTCGGAGAGACTTGCAAGTAGGCTCTACCCCCACTAAATGGGGTAGCGCGCATCGATCAGTACCATCCTTGAGCTTCTCCGACTTTCGGAAGGGTTAGGGTTAGGGTTAGGGATGAAAGCACATAGGAGAAAGAGATATTCTTGAATAACTTTTTTTGTGAAGGTCGGAGAGACTTGGAAAGTGGTTGCATCTGGACTAATTTGGGTCCTGCGGATCGATTGGTACCATCCCCGAGCTTGTACGACCTTCGGAAGAGGTCGACCGACGAAATTCCCCCAAATCTGAGGAGATATTCTTGAATAACTTTTTTTGTGAAGGTCGGAGAGACTTGCAAGTAGGCTCTACCCCCACTAAATGGGGTAGCGCGCATCGATCGGTACCATCCTTGAGCTTCTCCGACTTTCGGAAGGGTTAGGGTTAGGGTTAGGGATGAAAGCACATAGGAGAAAGAGATATTCTTGAATAACTTTTTTTGTGAAGGTCGGAGAGACTTGCAAATAGGCTCTACCCCCACTAAATGGGGTAGCGCGCATCGATCGGTACCATCCTTGAGCTTCTCCGACTTTCGGAAGGGTTAGGGTTAGGGTTAGGGATGAAAGCACATAGGAGAAAGAGATATTCTTGAATAACTTTTTTTGTGAAGGTCGGAGAGACTTGCAAGTAGGCTCTACCCCCACTAAATGGGGTAGCGCGCATCGATCGGTACCATCCTTGAGCTTCTCCGACTTTCGGAAGGGTTAGGGTTAGGGTTAGGGATGAAAGCACATAGGAGAAAGAGATATTCTTGAATAACTTTTTTTGTGAAGGTCGGAGAGACTTGGAAAGTGGTTGCATCTGGACTAATTTGGGTCCTGCAGATCGATTGGTACCATCCCCGAGCTTGTACGACCTTCGGAAGAGGTCGACCGACGAAATTCCCCCAAATCTGAGGAGATATTCTTGAATAACTTTTTTTGTGAAGGTCGGAGAGACTTGCAAGTAGGCTCTACCCCCACTAAATGGGGTTGCGCGCATCGATCAGTACCATCCTTGAGCTTCTCCGACTTTCGGAAGGGTTAGGGTTAGGGTTAGGGATGAAAGCACATAGGAGAAAGAGATATTCTTGAATAACTTTTTTTGTGAAGGTCGGAGAGACTTGCAAGTAGGCTTTACCCCCACTAAATGGGGTAGCGCGCATCGATCGGTACCATCCTTGAGCTTCTCCGACTTTCGGAAGGGTTAGGGTTAGGGTTAGGGATGAAAGCACATAGGAGAAAGAGATATTCTTGAATAACTTTTTTTGTGAAGGTCGGAGAGACTTGCAAGTAGGCTCTACCCCCACTAAATGGGGTAGCGCGCATCGATCGGTACCATCCTTGAGCTTCTCCGACTTTCGGAAGGGTTAGGGTTAGGGTTAGGGATGAAAGCACATAGGAGAAAGAGATATTCTTGAATAACTTTTTTTGTGAAGGTCGGAGAGACTTGCAAGTAGGCTCTACCCCCACTAAATGGGGTAGCGCGCATCGATCGGTACCATCCTTGAGCTTCTCCGACTTTCGGAAGGGTTAGGGTTAGGGTTAGGGATGAAAGCACATAGGAGAAAGAGATATTCTTGAATAACTTTTTTTGTGAAGGTCGGAGAGACTTGCAAGTAGGCTCTACCCCCACTAAATGGGGTAGCGCGCATCGATCGGTACCATCCTTGAGCTTCTCCGACTTTCGGAAGGGTTAGGGTTAGGGTTAGGGATGAAAGCACATAGGAGAAAGAGATATTCTTGAATAACTTTTTTTGTGAAGGTCGGAGAGACTTGCAAGTAGGCTCTACCCCCACTAAATGGGGTAGCGCGCATCGATCAGTACCATCCTTGAGCTTCTCCGACTTTCGGAAGGGTTAGGGTTAGGGTTAGGGATGAAAGCACATAGGAGAAAGAGATATTCTTGAATAACTTTTTTTGTGAAGGTCGGAGAGACTTGGAAAGTGGTTGCATCTGGACTAATTTGGGTCCTGCGGATCGATTGGTACCATCCCCGAGCTTGTACGACCTTCGGAAGAGGTCGACCGACGAAATTCCCCCAAATCTGAGGAGATATTCTTGAATAACTTTTTTTGTGAAGGTCGGAGAGACTTGCAAGTAGGCTCTACCCCCACTAAATGGGGTAGCGCGCATCGATCGGTACCATCCTTGAGCTTCTCCGACTTTCGGAAGGGTTAGGGTTAGGGTTAGGGATGAAAGCACATAGGAGAAAGAGATATTCTTGAATAACTTTTTTTGTGAAGGTCGGAGAGACTTGCAAGTAGGCTCTACCCCCACTAAATGGGGTAGCGCGCATCGATCGGTACCATCCTTGAGCTTCTCCGACTTTCGGAAGGGTTAGGGTTAGGGTTAGGGATGAAAGCACATAGGAGAAAGAGATATTCTTGAATAACTTTTTTTGTGAAGGTCGGAGAGACTTGCAAGTAGGCTCTACCCCCACTAAATGGGGTAGCGCGCATCGATCGGTACCATCCTTGAGCTTCTCCGACTTTCGGAAGGGTTAGGGTTAGGGTTAGGGATGAAAGCACATAGGAGAAAGAGATATTCTTGAATAACTTTTTTTGTGAAGGTCGGAGAGACTTGCAAGTAGGCTCTACCCCCACTAAATGGGGTAGCGCGCATCGATCAGTACCATCCTTGAGCTTCTCCGACTTTCGGAAGGGTTAGGGTTAGGGTTAGGGATGAAAGCACATAGGAGAAAGAGATATTCTTGAATAACTTTTTTTGTGAAGGTCGGAGAGACTTGGAAAGTGGTTGCATCTGGACTAATTTGGGTCCTGCGGATCGATTGGTACCATCCCCGAGCTTGTACGACCTTCGGAAGAGGTCGACCGACGAAATTCCCCCAAATCTGAGGAGATATTCTTGAATAACTTTTTTTGTGAAGGTCGGAGAGACTTGCAAGTAGGCTCTACCCCCACTAAATGGGGTAGCGCGCATCGATCGGTACCATCCTTGAGCTTCTCCGACTTTCGGAAGGGTTAGGGTTAGGGTTAGGGATGAAAGCACATAGGAGAAAGAGATATTCTTGAATAACTTTTTTTGTGAAGGTCGGAGAGACTTGCAAGTAGGCTCTACCCCCACTAAATGGGGTAGCGCGCATCGATCAGTACCATCCTTGAGCTTCTCCGACTTTCGGAAGGGTTAGGGTTAGGGTTAGGGATGAAAGCACATAGGAGAAAGAGATATTCTTGAATAACTTTTTTTGTGAAGGTCGGAGAGACTTGGAAAGTGGTTGCATCTGGACTAATTTGGGTCCTGCGGATCGATTGGTACCATCCCCGAGCTTGTACGACCTTCGGAAGAGGTCGACCGACGAAATTCCCCCAAATCTGAGGAGATATTCTTGAATAACTTTTTTTGTGAAGGTCGGAGAGACTTGCAAGTAGGCTCTACCCCCACTAAATGGGGTAGCGCGCATCGATCGGTACCATCCTTGAGCTTCTCCGACTTTCGGAAGGGTTAGGGTTAGGGTTAGGGATGAAAGCACATAGGAGAAAGAGATATTCTTGAATAACTTTTTTTGTGAAGGTCGGAGAGACTTGCAAGTAGGCTCTACCCCCACTAAATGGGGTAGCGCGCATCGATCGGTACTATCCTTGAGCTTCTCCGACTTTCGGAAGGGTTAGGGTTAGGGTTAGGGATGAAAGCACATAGGAGAAAGAGATATTCTTGAATAACTTTTTTTGTGAAGGTCGGAGAGACTTGCAAGTAGGCTCTACCCCCACTAAATGGGGTAGCGCGCATCTATCGGTACCATCCTTGAGCTTCTCCGACTTTCGGAAGGGTTAGGGTTAGGGTTAGGGATGAAAGCACATAGGAGAAAGAGATATTCTTGAATAACTTTTTTTGTGAAGGTCGGAGAGACTTGCAAGTAGGCTCTACCCCCACTAAATGGGGTAGCGCGCATCGATCGGTACAATCCTTGAGCTTCTCCGACTTTCGGAAGGGTTAGGGTTAGGGTTAGGGATGAAAGCACATAGGAGAAAGAGATATTCTTGAATAACTTTTTTTGTGAAGGTCGGAGAGACTTGCAAGTAGGCTCTACCCCCACTAAATGGGGTAGTGCGCATCGATCAGTACCATCCTTGAGCTTCTCCGACTTTCGGAAGGGTTAGGGTTAGGGTTAGGGATGAAAGCACATAGGAGAAAGAGATATTCTTGAATAACTTTTTTTGTGAAGGTCGGAGAGACTTGGAAAGTGGTTGCATCTGTACTAATTTGGGTCCTGCGGATCGATTGGTACCATCCCCGAGCTTGTACGACCTTCGGAAGAGGTCGACCGACGAAATTCCCCCAAATCTGAGGAGATATTCTTGAATAACTTTTTTTGTGAAGGTCGGAGAGACTTGCAAGTAGGCTCTACCCCCACTAAATGGGGTAGCGCGCATCGATCGGTACCATCCTTGAGCTTCTCCGACTTTCGGAAGGGTTAGGGTTAGGGTTAGGGATGAAAGCACATAGGAGAAAGAGATATTCTTGAATAACTTTTTTTGTGAAGGTCGGAGAGACTTGCAAGTAGGCTCTACCCCCACTAAATGGGGTAGCGCGCATCGATCGGTACCATCCTTGAGCTTCTCCGACTTTCGGAAGGGTTAGGGTTAGGGTTAGGGATGAAAGCACATAGGAGAAAGAGATATTCTTGAATAACTTTTTTTGTGAAGGTCGGAGAGACTTGCAAGTAGGCTCTACCCCCACTAAATGGGGTAGCGCGCATCGATCGGTACCATCCTTGAGCTTCTCCGACTTTCGGAAGGGTTAGGGTTAGGGTTAGGGATGAAAGCACATAGGAGAAAGAGATATTCTTGAATAACTTTTTTTGTGAAGGTCGGAGAGACTTGCAAGTAGGCTCTACCCCCACTAAATGGGGTAGCGCGCATCGATCGGTACCATCCTTGAGCTTCTCCGACTTTCGGAAGGGTTAGGGTTAGGGTTAGGGATGAAAGCACATAGGAGAAAGAGATATTCTTGAATAACTTTTTTTGTGAAGGTCGGAGAGACTTGAAAAGTGGTTGCATCTGGACTAATTTGGGTCCTGCGGATCGATTGGTACCATCCCCGAGCTTGTACGACCTTCGGAAGAGGTCGACCGACGAAATTCCCCCAAATCTGAGGAGATATTCTTGAATAACTTTTTTTGTGAAGGTCGGAGAGACTTGCAAGTAGGCTCTACCCCCACTAAATGGGGTAGCGCACATCGATCGGTACCATCCTTGAGCTTCTCCGACTTTCGGAAGGGTTAGGGTTAGGGTTAGGGATGAAAGCACATAGGAGAAAGAGATATTCTTGAATAACTTTTTTTGTGAAGGTCGGAGAGACTTGCAAGTAGGCTCTACCCCCACTAAATGGGGTAGCGCGCATCGATCAGTACCATCCTTGAGCTTCTCCGACTTTTGGAAGGGTTAGGGTTAGGGTTAGGGATGAAAGCACATAGGAGAAAGAGATATTCTTGAATAACTTTTTTTGTGAAGGTCGGAGAGACTTGCAAGTAGGCTCTATCCCCACTAAATGGGGTAGCGCGCATCGATCGGTACCATCCTTGAGCTTCTCCGACTTTCGGAAGGGTTAGGGTTAGGGATGAAAGCACATAGGAGAAAGAGATATTCTTGAATAACTTTTTTTGTGAAGGTCGGAGAGACTTGCAAGTAGGCTCTACCCCCACTAAATGGGGTAGCGCGCATCGATCGGTACCATCCTTGAGCTTCTCCGACTTTCGGAAGGGTTAGGGTTAGGGTTAGGGATGAAAGCACATAGGAGAAAGAGATATTCTTGAATAACTTTTTTTGTGAAGGTCGGAGAGACTTGCAAGTAGGCTCTACCCCCACTAAATGGGGTAGCGCGCATCGATCGGTACCATCCTTGAGCTTCTCCGACTTTCGGAAGGGTTAGGGTTAGGGTTAGGGATGAAAGCACATAGGAGAAAGAGATATTCTTGAATAACTTTTTTTGTGAAGGTCGGAGAGACTTGGAAAGTGGTTGCATCTGGACTAATTTGGGTCCTGCGGATCGATTGGTACCATCCCCGAGCTTGTACGACCTTCGGAAGAGGTCGACCGACGAAATTCCCCCAAATCTGAGGAGATATTCTTGAATAACTTTTTTTGTGAAGGTCGGAGAGACTTGCAAGTAGGCTCTACCCCCACTAAATGGGGTAGCGCACATCGATCGGTACCATCCTTGAGCTTCTCCGACTTTCGGAAGGGTTAGGGTTAGGGTTAGGGATGAAAGCACATAGGAGAAAGAGATATTCTTGAATAACTTTTTTTGTGAAGGTCGGAGAGACTTGCAAGTAGGCTCTACCCCCACT
The DNA here is from genome assembly GCF_963576545.1 of Limanda limanda. NCBI lineage: Eukaryota > Metazoa > Chordata > Actinopteri > Pleuronectiformes > Pleuronectidae > Limanda > Limanda limanda. The sequence continues at coordinate 387,693 of NW_026870423.1, forward strand.
AAATGGGGTAGCGCGCATCGATCGGTACCATCCTTGAGCTTCTCCGACTTTCGGAAGGGTTAGGGTTAGGGTTAGGGATGAAAGCACATAGGAGAAAGAGATATTCTTGAATAACTTTTTTTGTGAAGGTCGGAGAGACTTGCAAGTAGGCTCTACCCCCACTAAATGGGGTAGCGCGCATCGATCGGTACCATCCTTGAGCTTCTCCGACTTTCGGAAGGGTTAGGGTTAGGGTTAGGGATGAAAGCACATAGGAGAAAGAGATATTCTTGAATAACTTTTTTTGTGAAGGTCGGAGAGACTTGGAAAGTGGTTGCATCTGGACTAATTTGGGTCCTGCAGATCGATTGGTACCATCCCCGAGCTTGTACGACCTTCGGAAGAGGTCGACCGACGAAATTCCCCCAAATCTGAGGAGATATTCTTGAATAACTTTTTTTGTGAAGGTCGGAGAGACTTGCAAGTAGGCTCTACCCCCACTAAATGGGGTTGCGCGCATCGATCAGTACCATCCTTGAGCTTCTCCGACTTTCGGAAGGGTTAGGGTTAGGGTTAGGGATGAAAGCACATAGGAGAAAGAGATATTCTTGAATAACTTTTTTTGTGAAGGTCGGAGAGACTTGCAAGTAGGCTTTACCCCCACTAAATGGGGTAGCGCGCATCGATCGGTACCATCCTTGAGCTTCTCCGACTTTCGGAAGGGTTAGGGTTAGGGTTAGGGATGAAAGCACATAGGAGAAAGAGATATTCTTGAATAACTTTTTTTGTGAAGGTCGGAGAGACTTGCAAGTAGGCTCTACCCCCACTAAATGGGGTAGCGCGCATCGATCGGTACCATCCTTGAGCTTCTCCGACTTTCGGAAGGGTTAGGGTTAGGGTTAGGGATGAAAGCACATAGGAGAAAGAGATATTCTTGAATAACTTTTTTTGTGAAGGTCGGAGAGACTTGCAAGTAGGCTCTACCCCCACTAAATGGGGTAGCGCGCATCGATCGGTACCATCCTTGAGCTTCTCCGACTTTCGGAAGGGTTAGGGTTAGGGTTAGGGATGAAAGCACATAGGAGAAAGAGATATTCTTGAATAACTTTTTTTGTGAAGGTCGGAGAGACTTGCAAGTAGGCTCTACCCCCACTAAATGGGGTAGCGCGCATCGATCGGTACCATCCTTGAGCTTCTCCGACTTTCGGAAGGGTTAGGGTTAGGGTTAGGGATGAAAGCACATAGGAGAAAGAGATATTCTTGAATAACTTTTTTTGTGAAGGTCGGAGAGACTTGCAAGTAGGCTCTACCCCCACTAAATGGGGTAGCGCGCATCGATCAGTACCATCCTTGAGCTTCTCCGACTTTCGGAAGGGTTAGGGTTAGGGTTAGGGATGAAAGCACATAGGAGAAAGAGATATTCTTGAATAACTTTTTTTGTGAAGGTCGGAGAGACTTGGAAAGTGGTTGCATCTGGACTAATTTGGGTCCTGCGGATCGATTGGTACCATCCCCGAGCTTGTACGACCTTCGGAAGAGGTCGACCGACGAAATTCCCCCAAATCTGAGGAGATATTCTTGAATAACTTTTTTTGTGAAGGTCGGAGAGACTTGCAAGTAGGCTCTACCCCCACTAAATGGGGTAGCGCGCATCGATCGGTACCATCCTTGAGCTTCTCCGACTTTCGGAAGGGTTAGGGTTAGGGTTAGGGATGAAAGCACATAGGAGAAAGAGATATTCTTGAATAACTTTTGTTGTGAAGGTCGGAGAGACTTGCAAGTAGGCTCTACCCCCACTAAATGGGGTAGCGCGCATCGATCGGTACCATCCTTGAGCTTCTCCGACTTTCGGAAGGGTTAGGGTTAGGGTTAGGGATGAAAGCACATAGGAGAAAGAGATATTCTTGAATAACTTTTTTTGTGAAGGTCGGAGAGACTTGCAAGTAGGCTCTACCCCCACTAAATGGGGTAGCGCGCATCGATCAGTACCATCCTTGAGCTTCTCCGACTTTCGGAAGGGTTAGGGTTAGGGTTAGGGATGAAAGCACATAGGAGAAAGAGATATTCTTGAATAACTTTTTTTGTGAAGGTCGGAGAGACTTGGAAAGTGGTTGCATCTGGACTAATTTGGGTCCTGCGGATCGATTGGTACCATCCCCGAGCTTGTACGACCTTCGGAAGAGGTCGACCGACGAAATTCCCCCAAATCTGAGGAGATATTCTTGAATAACTTTTTTTGTGAAGGTCGGAGAGACTTGCAAGTAGGCTCTACCCCCACTAAATGGGGTAGCGCGCATCGATCGGTACCATCCTTGAGCTTCTCCGACTTTCGGAAGGGTTAGGGTTAGGGTTAGGGATGAAAGCACATAGGAGAAAGAGATATTCTTGAATAACTTTTTTTGTGAAGGTCGGAGAGACTTGCAAGTAGGCTCTACCCCCACTAAATGGGGTAGCGCGCATCGATCAGTACCATCCTTGAGCTTCTCCGACTTTCGGAAGGGTTAGGGTTAGGGTTAGGGATGAAAGCACATAGGAGAAAGAGATATTCTTGAATAACTTTTTTTGTGAAGGTCGGAGAGACTTGGAAAGTGGTTGCATCTGGACTAATTTGGGTCCTGCAGATCGATTGGTACCATCCCCGAGCTTGTACGACCTTCGGAAGAGGTCGACCGACGAAATTCCCCCAAATCTGAGGAGATATTCTTGAATAACTTTTTTTGTGAAGGTCGGAGAGACTTGCAAGTAGGCTCTACCCCCACTAAATGGGGTTGCGCGCATCGATCAGTACCATCCTTGAGCTTCTCCGACTTTCGGAAGGGTTAGGGTTAGGGTTAGGGATGAAAGCACATAGGAGAAAGAGATATTCTTGAATAACTTTTTTTGTGAAGGTCGGAGAGACTTGCAAGTAGGCTTTACCCCCACTAAATGGGGTAGCGCGCATCGATCGGTACCATCCTTGAGCTTCTCCGACTTTCGGAAGGGTTAGGGTTAGGGTTAGGGATGAAAGCACATAGGAGAAAGAGATATTCTTGAATAACTTTTTTTGTGAAGGTCGGAGAGACTTGCAAGTAGGCTCTACCCCCACTAAATGGGGTAGCGCGCATCGATCGGTACCATCCTTGAGCTTCTCCGACTTTCGGAAGGGTTAGGGTTAGGGTTAGGGATGAAAGCACATAGGAGAAAGAGATATTCTTGAATAACTTTTTTTGTGAAGGTCGGAGAGACTTGCAAGTAGGCTCTACCCCCACTAAATGGGGTAGCGCGCATCGATCGGTACCATCCTTGAGCTTCTCCGACTTTCGGAAGGGTTAGGGTTAGGGTTAGGGATGAAAGCACATAGGAGAAAGAGATATTCTTGAATAACTTTTTTTGTGAAGGTCGGAGAGACTTGCAAGTAGGCTCTACCCCCACTAAATGGGGTAGCGCGCATCGATCGGTACCATCCTTGAGCTTCTCCGACTTTCGGAAGGGTTAGGGTTAGGGTTAGGGATGAAAGCACATAGGAGAAAGAGATATTCTTGAATAACTTTTTTTGTGAAGGTCGGAGAGACTTGCAAGTAGGCTCTACCCCCACTAAATGGGGTAGCGCGCATCGATCAGTACCATCCTTGAGCTTCTCCGACTTTCGGAAGGGTTAGGGTTAGGGTTAGGGATGAAAGCACATAGGAGAAAGAGATATTCTTGAATAACTTTTTTTGTGAAGGTCGGAGAGACTTGGAAAGTGGTTGCATCTGGACTAATTTGGGTCCTGCGGATCGATTGGTACCATCCCCGAGCTTGTACGACCTTCGGAAGAGGTCGACCGACGAAATTCCCCCAAATCTGAGGAGATATTCTTGAATAACTTTTTTTGTGAAGGTCGGAGAGACTTGCAAGTAGGCTCTACCCCCACTAAATGGGGTAGCGCGCATCGATCGGTACCATCCTTGAGCTTCTCCGACTTTCGGAAGGGTTAGGGTTAGGGTTAGGGATGAAAGCACATAGGAGAAAGAGATATTCTTGAATAACTTTTTTTGTGAAGGTCGGAGAGACTTGCAAGTAGGCTCTACCCCCACTAAATGGGGTAGCGCGCATCGATCGGTACCATCCTTGAGCTTCTCCGACTTTCGGAAGGGTTAGGGTTAGGGTTAGGGATGAAAGCACATAGGAGAAAGAGATATTCTTGAATAACTTTTTTTGTGAAGGTCGGAGAGACTTGCAAGTAGGCTCTACCCCCACTAAATGGGGTAGCGCGCATCGATCGGTACCATCCTTGAGCTTCTCCGACTTTCGGAAGGGTTAGGGTTAGGGTTAGGGATGAAAGCACATAGGAGAAAGAGATATTCTTGAATAACTTTTTTTGTGAAGGTCGGAGAGACTTGCAAGTAGGCTCTACCCCCACTAAATGGGGTAGCGCGCATCGATCAGTACCATCCTTGAGCTTCTCCGACTTTCGGAAGGGTTAGGGTTAGGGTTAGGGATGAAAGCACATAGGAGAAAGAGATATTCTTGAATAACTTTTTTTGTGAAGGTCGGAGAGACTTGGAAAGTGGTTGCATCTGGACTAATTTGGGTCCTGCGGATCGATTGGTACCATCCCCGAGCTTGTACGACCTTCGGAAGAGGTCGACCGACGAAATTCCCCCAAATCTGAGGAGATATTCTTGAATAACTTTTTTTGTGAAGGTCGGAGAGACTTGCAAGTAGGCTCTACCCCCACTAAATGGGGTAGCGCGCATCGATCGGTACCATCCTTGAGCTTCTCCGACTTTCGGAAGGGTTAGGGTTAGGGTTAGGGATGAAAGCACATAGGAGAAAGAGATATTCTTGAATAACTTTTTTTGTGAAGGTCGGAGAGACTTGCAAGTAGGCTCTACCCCCACTAAATGGGGTAGCGCGCATCGATCAGTACCATCCTTGAGCTTCTCCGACTTTCGGAAGGGTTAGGGTTAGGGTTAGGGATGAAAGCACATAGGAGAAAGAGATATTCTTGAATAACTTTTTTTGTGAAGGTCGGAGAGACTTGGAAAGTGGTTGCATCTGGACTAATTTGGGTCCTGCGGATCGATTGGTACCATCCCCGAGCTTGTACGACCTTCGGAAGAGGTCGACCGACGAAATTCCCCCAAATCTGAGGAGATATTCTTGAATAACTTTTTTTGTGAAGGTCGGAGAGACTTGCAAGTAGGCTCTACCCCCACTAAATGGGGTAGCGCGCATCGATCGGTACCATCCTTGAGCTTCTCCGACTTTCGGAAGGGTTAGGGTTAGGGTTAGGGATGAAAGCACATAGGAGAAAGAGATATTCTTGAATAACTTTTTTTGTGAAGGTCGGAGAGACTTGCAAGTAGGCTCTACCCCCACTAAATGGGGTAGCGCGCATCGATCGGTACTATCCTTGAGCTTCTCCGACTTTCGGAAGGGTTAGGGTTAGGGTTAGGGATGAAAGCACATAGGAGAAAGAGATATTCTTGAATAACTTTTTTTGTGAAGGTCGGAGAGACTTGCAAGTAGGCTCTACCCCCACTAAATGGGGTAGCGCGCATCGATCGGTACCATCCTTGAGCTTCTCCGACTTTCGGAAGGGTTAGGGTTAGGGTTAGGGATGAAAGCACATAGGAGAAAGAGATATTCTTGAATAACTTTTTTTGTGAAGGTCGGAGAGACTTGCAAGTAGGCTCTACCCCCACTAAATGGGGTAGCGCGCATCGATCGGTACAATCCTTGAGCTTCTCCGACTTTCGGAAGGGTTAGGGTTAGGGTTAGGGATGAAAGCACATAGGAGAAAGAGATATTCTTGAATAACTTTTTTTGTGAAGGTCGGAGAGACTTGCAAGTAGGCTCTACCCCCACTAAATGGGGTAGTGCGCATCGATCAGTACCATCCTTGAGCTTCTCCGACTTTCGGAAGGGTTAGGGTTAGGGTTAGGGATGAAAGCACATAGGAGAAAGAGATATTCTTGAATAACTTTTTTTGTGAAGGTCGGAGAGACTTGGAAAGTGGTTGCATCTGTACTAATTTGGGTCCTGCGGATCGATTGGTACCATCCCCGAGCTTGTACGACCTTCGGAAGAGGTCGACCGACGAAATTCCCCCAAATCTGAGGAGATATTCTTGAATAACTTTTTTTGTGAAGGTCGGAGAGACTTGCAAGTAGGCTCTACCCCCACTAAATGGGGTAGCGCGCATCGATCGGTACCATCCTTGAGCTTCTCCGACTTTCGGAAGGGTTAGGGTTAGGGTTAGGGATGAAAGCACATAGGAGAAAGAGATATTCTTGAATAACTTTTTTTGTGAAGGTCGGAGAGACTTGCAAGTAGGCTCTACCCCCACTAAATGGGGTAGCGCGCATCGATCGGTACCATCCTTGAGCTTCTCCGACTTTCGGAAGGGTTAGGGTTAGGGTTAGGGATGAAAGCACATAGGAGAAAGAGATATTCTTGAATAACTTTTTTTGTGAAGGTCGGAGAGACTTGCAAGTAGGCTCTACCCCCACTAAATGGGGTAGCGCGCATCGATCGGTACCATCCTTGAGCTTCTCCGACTTTCGGAAGGGTTAGGGTTAGGGTTAGGGATGAAAGCACATAGGAGAAAGAGATATTCTTGAATAACTTTTTTTGTGAAGGTCGGAGAGACTTGCAAGTAGGCTCTACCCCCACTAAATGGGGTAGCGCGCATCGATCGGTACCATCCTTGAGCTTCTCCGACTTTCGGAAGGGTTAGGGTTAGGGTTAGGGATGAAAGCACATAGGAGAAAGAGATATTCTTGAATAACTTTTTTTGTGAAGGTCGGAGAGACTTGAAAAGTGGTTGCATCTGGACTAATTTGGGTCCTGCGGATCAATTGGTACCATCCCCGAGCTTGTACGACCTTCGGAAGAGGTCGACCGACGAAATTCCCCCAAATCTGAGGAGATATTCTTGAATAACTTTTTTTGTGAAGGTCGGAGAGACTTGCAAGTAGGCTCTACCCCCACTAAATGGGGTAGCGCACATCGATCGGTACCATCCTTGAGCTTCTCCGACTTTCGGAAGGGTTAGGGTTAGGGTTAGGGATGAAAGCACATAGGAGAAAGAGATATTCTTGAATAACTTTTTTTGTGAAGGTCGGAGAGACTTGCAAGTAGGCTCTACCCCCACTAAATGGGGTAGCGCGCATCGATCAGTACCATCCTTGAGCTTCTCCGACTTTTGGAAGGGTTAGGGTTAGGGTTAGGGATGAAAGCACATAGGAGAAAGAGATATTCTTGAATAACTTTTTTTGTGAAGGTCGGAGAGACTTGCAAGTAGGCTCTATCCCCACTAAATGGGGTAGCGCGCATCGATCGGTACCATCCTTGAGCTTCTCCGACTTTCGGAAGGGTTAGGGTTAGGGTTAGGGATGAAAGCACATAGGAGAAAGAGATATTCTTGAATAACTTTTTTTGTGAAGGTCGGAGAGACTTGCAAGTAGGCTCTACCCCCACTAAATGGGGTAGCGCGCATCGATCGGTACCATCCTTGAGCTTCTCCGACTTTCGGAAGGGTTAGGGTTAGGGTTAGGGATGAAAGCACATAGGAGAAAGAGATATTCTTGAATAACTTTTTTTGTGAAGGTCGGAGAGACTTGCAAGTAGGCTCTACCCCCACTAAATGGGGTAGCGCGCATCGATCGGTACCATCCTTGAGCTTCTCCGACTTTCGGAAGGGTTAGGGTTAGGGTTAGGGATGAAAGCACATAGGAGAAAGAGATATTCTTGAATAACTTTTTTTGTGAAGGTCGGAGAGACTTGGAAAGTGGTTGCATCTGGACTAATTTGGGTCCTGCGGATCGATTGGTACCATCCCCGAGCTTGTACGACCTTCGGAAGAGGTCGACCGACGAAATTCCCCCAAATCTGAGGAGATATTCTTGAATAACTTTTTTTGTGAAGGTCGGAGAGACTTGCAAGTAGGCTCTACCCCCACTAAATGGGGTAGCGCACATCGATCGGTACCATCCTTGAGCTTCTCCGACTTTCGGAAGGGTTAGGGTTAGGGTTAGGGATGAAAGCACATAGGAGAAAGAGATATTCTTGAATAACTTTTTTTGTGAAGGTCGGAGAGACTTGCAAGTAGGCTCTACCCCCACTAAATGGGGTAGCGCGCATCGATCGGTACCATCCTTGAGCTTCTCCGACTTTCGGAAGGGTTAGGGTTAGGGTTAGGGATGAAAGCACATAGGAGAAAGAGATATTCTTGAATAACTTTTTTTGTGAAGGTCGGAGAGACTTGCAAGTAGGCTCTACCCCCACTAAATGGGGTAGCGCGCATCGATCGGTACCATCCTTGAGCTTCTCCGACTTTCGGAAGGGTTAGGGTTAGGGTTAGGGATGAAAGCACATAGGAGAAAGAGATATTCTTGAATAACTTTTTTTGTGAAGGTCGGAGAGACTTGGAAAGTGGTTGCATCTGGACTAATTTGGGTCCTGCAGATCGATTGGTACCATCCCCGAGCTTGTACGACCTTCGGAAGAGGTCGACCGACGAAATTCCCCCAAATCTGAGGAGATATTCTTGAATAACTTTTTTTGTGAAGGTCGGAGAGACTTGCAAGTAGGCTCTACCCCCACTAAATGGGGTTGCGCGCATCGATCAGTACCATCCTTGAGCTTCTCCGACTTTCGGAAGGGTTAGGGTTAGGGTTAGGGATGAAAGCACATAGGAGAAAGAGATATTCTTGAATAACTTTTTTTGTGAAGGTCGGAGAGACTTGCAAGTAGGCTTTACCCCCACTAAATGGGGTAGCGCGCATCGATCGGTACCATCCTTGAGCTTCTCCGACTTTCGGAAGGGTTAGGGTTAGGGTTAGGGATGAAAGCACATAGGAGAAAGAGATATTCTTGAATAACTTTTTTTGTGAAGGTCGGAGAGACTTGCAAGTAGGCTCTACCCCCACTAAATGGGGTAGCGCGCATCGATCGGTACCATCCTTGAGCTTCTCCGACTTTCGGAAGGGTTAGGGTTAGGGTTAGGGATGAAAGCACATAGGAGAAAGAGATATTCTTGAATAACTTTTTTTGTGAAGGTCGGAGAGACTTGCAAGTAGGCTCTACCCCCACTAAATGGGGTAGCGCGCATCGATCGGTACCATCCTTGAGCTTCTCCGACTTTCGGAAGGGTTAGGGTTAGGGTTAGGGATGAAAGCACATAGGAGAAAGAGATATTCTTGAATAACTTTTTTTGTGAAGGTCGGAGAGACTTGCAAGTAGGCTCTACCCCCACTAAATGGGGTAGCGCGCATCGATCGGTACCATCCTTGAGCTTCTCCGACTTTCGGAAGGGTTAGGGTTAGGGTTAGGGATGAAAGCACATAGGAGAAAGAGATATTCTTGAATAACTTTTTTTGTGAAGGTCGGAGAGACTTGCAAGTAGGCTCTACCCCCACTAAATGGGGTAGCGCGCATCGATCAGTACCATCCTTGAGCTTCTCCGACTTTCGGAAGGGTTAGGGTTAGGGTTAGGGATGAAAGCACATAGGAGAAAGAGATATTCTTGAATAACTTTTTTTGTGAAGGTCGGAGAGACTTGGAAGGTGGTTGCATCTGGACTAATTTGGGTCCTGCGGATCGATTGGTACCATCCCCGAGCTTGTACGACCTTCGGAAGAGGTCGACCGACGAAATTCCCCCAAATCTGAGGAGATATTCTTGAATAACTTTTTTTGTGAAGGTCGGAGAGACTTGCAAGTAGGCTCTACCCCCACTAAATGGGGTAGCGCGCATCGATCGGTACCATCCTTGAGCTTCTCCGACTTTCGGAAGGGTTAGGGTTAGGGTTAGGGATGAAAGCACATAGGAGAAAGAGATATTCTTGAATAACTTTTTTTGTGAAGGTCGGAGAGACTTGCAAGTAGGCTCTACCCCCACTAAATGGGGTAGCGCGCATCGATCGGTACCATCCTTGAGCTTCTCCGACTTTCGGAAGGGTTAGGGTTAGGGTTAGGGATGAAAGCACATAGGAGAAAGAGATATTCTTGAATAACTTTTTTTGTGAAGGTCGGAGAGACTTGCAAGTAGGCTCTACCCCCACTAAATGGGGTAGCGCGCATCGATCGGTACCATCCTTGAGCTTCTCCGACTTTCGGAAGGGTTAGGGTTAGGGTTAGGGATGAAAGCACATAGGAGAAAGAGATATTCTTGAATAACTTTTTTTGTGAAGGTCGGAGAGACTTGCAAGTAGGCTCTACCCCCACTAAATGGGGTAGCGCGCATCGATCGGTACCATCCTTGAGCTTCTCCGACTTTCGGAAGGGTTAGGGTTAGGGTTAGGGATGAAAGCACATAGGAGAAAGAGATATTCTTGAATAACTTTTTTTGTGAAGGTCGGAGAGACTTGCAAGTAGGCTCTACCCCCACTAAATGGGGTAGCGCGCATCGATCAGTACCATCCTTGAGCTTCTCCGACTTTCGGAAGGGTTAGGGTTAGGGTTAGGGATGAAAGCACATAGGAGAAAGAGATATTCTTGAATAACTTTTTTTGTGAAGGTCGGAGAGACTTGGAAAGTGGTTGCATCTGGACTAATTTGGGTCCTGCGGATCGATTGGTACCATCCCCGAGCTTGTACGACCTTCGGAAGAGGTCGACCGACGAAATTCCCCCAAATCTGAGGAGATATTCTTGAATAACTTTTTTTGTGAAGGTCGGAGAGACTTGCAAGTAGGCTCTACCCCCACTAAATGGGGTAGCGCGCATCGATCGGTACCATCCTTGAGCTTCTCCGACTTTCGGAAGGGTTAGGGTTAGGGTTAGGGATGAAAGCACATAGGAGAAAGAGATATTCTTGAATAACTTTTTTTGTGAAGGTCGGAGAGACTTGCAAGTAGGCTCTACCCCCACTAAATGGGGTAGCGCGCATCGATCGGTACCATCCTTGAGCTTCTCCGACTTTCGGAAGGGTTAGGGTTAGGGTTAGGGATGAAAGCACATAGGAGAAAGAGATATTCTTGAATAACTTTTTTTGTGAAGGTCGGAGAGACTTGGAAAGTGGTTGCATCTGGACTAATTTGGGTCCTGCGGATCGATTGGTACCATCCCCGAGCTTGTACGACCTTCGGAAGAGGTCGACCGACGAAATTCCCCCAAATCTGAGGAGATATTCTTGAATAACTTTTTTTGTGAAGGTCGGAGAGACTTGCAAGTAGGCTCTACCCCCACTAAATGGGGTAGCGCACATCGATCGGTACCATCCTTGAGCTTCTCCGACTTTCGGAAGGGTTAGGGTTAGGGTTAGGGATGAAAGCACATAGGAGAAAGAGATATTCTTGAATAACTTTTTTTGTGAAGGTCGGAGAGACTTGCAAGTAGGCTCTACCCCCACTAAATGGGGTAGCGCGCATCGATCGGTACCATCCTTGAGCTTCTCCGACTTTCGGAAGGGTTAGGGTTAGGGTTAGGGATGAAAGCACATAGGAGAAAGAGATATTCTTGAATAACTTTTTTTGTGAAGGTCGGAGAGACTTGAAAAGTGGTTGCATCTGGACTAATTTGGGTCCTGCGGATCGATTGGTACTATCCCCGAGCTTGTACGACCTTCGGAAGAGGTCGACCGACGAAATTCCCCCAAATCTGAGGAGATATTCTTGAATAACTTTTTTTGTGAAGGTCGGAGAGACTTGCAAGTAGGCTCTACCCCCACTAAATGGGGTAGCGCACATCGATCGGTACCATCCTTGAGCTTCTCCGACTTTCGGAAGGGTTAGGGTTAGGGTTAGGGATGAAAGCACATAGGAGAAAGAGATATTCTTGAATAACTTTTTTTGTGAAGGTCGGAGAGACTTGCAAGTAGGCTCTACCCCCACTAAATGGGGTAGCGCGCATCGATCGGTACCATCCTTGAGCTTCTCCGACTTTTGGAAGGGTTAGGGTTAGGGTTAGGGATGAAAGCACATAGGAGAAAGAGATATTCTTGAATAACTTTTTTTGTGAAGGTCGGAGAGACTTGCAAGTAGGCTCTACCCCCACTAAATGGGGTAGCGCGCATCGATCGGTACCATCCTTGAGCTTCTCCGACTTTCGGAAGGGTTAGGGTTAGGGATGAAAGCACATAGGAGAAAGAGATATTCTTGAATAACTTTTTTTGTGAAGGTCGGAGAGACTTGCAAGTAGGCTCTACCCCCACTAAATGGGGTAGCGCGCATCGATCGGTACCATCCTTGAGCTTCTCCGACTTTCGGAAGGGTTAGGGTTAGGGTTAGGGATGAAAGCACATAGGAGAAAGAGATATTCTTGAATAACTTTTTTTGTGAAGGTCGGAGAGACTTGCAAGTAGGCTCTACCCCCACTAAATGGGGTAGCGCGCATCGATCGGTACCATCCTTGAGCTTCTCCGACTTTCGGAAGGGTTAGGGTTAGGGTTAGGGATGAAAGCACATAGGAGAAAGAGATATTCTTGAATAACTTTTTTTGTGAAGGTCGGAGAGACTAGGAAAGTGGTTGCATCTGGACTAATTTGGGTCCTGCGGATCGATTGGTACCATCCCCGAGCTTGTACGACCTTCGGAAGAGGTCGACCGACGAAATTCCCCCAAATCTGAGGAGATATTCTTGAATAACTTTTTTTGTGAAGGTCGGAGAGACTTGCAAGTAGGCTCTACCCCCACTAAATGGGGTAGCGCACATCGATCGGTACCATCCTTGAGCTTCTCCGACTTTCGGAAGGGTTAGGGTTAGGGTTAGGGATGAAAGCACATAGGAGAAAGAGATATTCTTGAATAACTTTTTTTGTGAAGGTCGGAGAGACTTGCAAGTAGGCTCTACCCCCACTAAATGGGGTAGCGCGCATCGATCAGTACCATCCTTGAGCTTCTCCGACTTTTGGAAGGGTTAGGGTTAGGGTTAGGGATGAAAGCACATAGGAGAAAGAGATATTCTTGAATAACTTTTTTTGTGAAGGTCGGAGAGACTTGCAAGTAGGCTCTACCCCCACTAAATGGGGTAGCGCGCATCGATCGGTACCATCCTTGAGCTTCTCCGACTTTCGGAAGGGTTAGGGTTAGGGTTAGGGATGAAAGCACATAGGAGAAAGAGATATTCTTGAATAACTTTTTTTGTGAAGGTCGGAGAGACTTGCAAGTAGGCTCTACCCCCACTAAATGGGGTAGCGCGCATCGATCGGTACCATCCTTGAGCTTCTCCGACTTTCGGAAGGGTTAGGGTTAGGGTTAGGGATGAAAGCACATAGGAGAAAGAGATATTCTTGAATAACTTTTTTTGTGAAGGTCGGAGAGACTTGCAAGTAGGCTCTACCCCCACTAAATGGGGTAGCGCGCATCGATCGGTACCATCCTTGAGCTTCTCCGACTTTCGGAAGGGTTAGGGTTAGGGTTAGGGATGAAAGCACATAGGAGAAAGAGATATTCTTGAATAACTTTTTTTGTGAAGGTCGGAGAGACTTGGAAAGTGGTTGCATCTGGACTAATTTGGGTCCTGCGGATCGATTGGTACCATCCCCGAGCTTGTACGACCTTCGGAAGAGGTCGACCGACGAAATTCCCCCAAATCTGAGGAGATATTCTTGAATAACTTTTTTTGTGAAGGTCGGAGAGACTTGCAAGTAGGCTCTACCCCCACTAAATGGGGTAGCGCACATCGATCGGTACCATCCTTGAGCTTCTCCGACTTTCGGAAGGGTTAGGGTTAGGGTTAGGGATGAAAGCACATAGGAGAAAGAGATATTCTTGAATAACTTTTTTTGTGAAGGTCGGAGAGACTTGCAAGTAGGCTCTACCCCCACTAAATGGGGTAGCGCGCATCGATCGGTACCATCCTTGAGCTTCTCCGACTTTCGGAAGGGTTAGGGTTAGGGTTAGGGATGAAAGCACATAGGAGAAAGAGATATTCTTGAATAACTTTTTTTGTGAAGGTCGGAGAGACTTGGAAAGTGGTTGCATCTGGACTAATTTGGGTCCTGCGGATCGATTGGTACCATCCCCGAGCTTGTACGACCTTCGGAAGAGGTCGACCGACGAAATTCCCCCAAATCTGAGGAGATATTCTTGAATAACTTTTTTTGTGAAGGTCGGAGAGACTTGCAAGTAGGCTCTACCCCCACTAAATGGGGTAGCGCACATCGATCGGTACCATCCTTGAGCTTCTCCGACTTTCGGAAGGGTTAGGGTTAGGGTTAGGGATGAAAGCACATAGGAGAAAGAGATATTCTTGAATAACTTTTTTTGTGAAGGTCGGAGAGACTTGCAAGTAGGCTCTACCCCCACTAAATGGGGTAGCGCGCATCGATCGGTACCATCCTTGAGCTTCTCCGACTTTTGGAAGGGTTAGGGTTAGGGTTAGGGATGAAAGCACATAGGAGAAAGAGATATTCTTGAATAACTTTTTTTGTGAAGGTCGGAGAGACTTGCAAGTAGGCTCTACCCCCACTAAATGGGGTAGCGCGCATCGATCGGTACCATCCTTGAGCTTCTCCGACTTTCGGAAGGGTTAGGGTTAGGGTTAGGGATGAAAGCACATAGGAGAAAGAGATATTCTTGAATAACTTTTTTTGTGAAGGTCGGAGAGACTTGCAAGTAGGCTCTACCCCCACTAAATGGGGTAGCGCGCATCGATCGGTACCATCCTTGAGCTTCTCCGACTTTCGGAAGGGTTAGGGTTAGGGTTAGGGATGAAAGCACATAGGAGAAAGAGATATTCTTGAATAACTTTTTTTGTGAAGGTCGGAGAGACTTGCAAGTAGGCTCTACCCCCACTAAATGGGGTAGCGCGCATCGATCGGTACCATCCTTGAGCTTCTCCGACTTTCGGAAGGGTTAGGGTTAGGGTTAGGGATGAAAGCACATAGGAGAAAGAGATATTCTTGAATAACTTTTTTTGTGAAGGTCGGAGAGACTTGGAAAGTGGTTGCATCTGGACTAATTTGGGTCCTGCGGATCGATTGGTACCATCCCCGAGTTTGTAAGACCTTCGGAAGAGGTCGACCGACGAAATTCCCCCAAATCTGAGGAGATATTCTTGAATAACTTTTTTTGTGAAGGTCGGAGAGACTTGCAAGTAGGCTCTACCCCCACTAAATGGGGTAGCGCACATCGATCGGTACCATCCTTGAGCTTCTCCGACTTTCGGAAGGGTTAGGGTTAGGGTTAGGGATGAAAGCACATAGGAGAAAGAGATATTCTTGAATAACTTTTTTTGTGAAGGTCGGAGAGACTTGCAAGTAGGCTCTACCCCCACTAAATGGGGTAGCGCGCATCGATCGGTACCATCCTTGAGCTTCTCCGACTTTCGGAAGGGTTAGGGTTAGGGTTAGGGATGAAAGCACATAGGAGAAAGAGATATTCTTGAATAACTTTTTTTGTGAAGGTCGGAGAGACTTGGAAAGTGGTTGCATCTGGACTAATTTGGGTCCTGCGGATCGATTGGTACCATCCCCGAGCTTGTACGACCTTCGGAAGAGGTCGACCGACGAAATTCCCCCAAATCTGAGGAGATATTCTTGAATAACTTTTTTTGTGAAGGTCGGAGAGACTTGCAAGTAGGCTCTACCCCCACTAAATGGGGTAGCGCACATCGATCGGTACCATCCTTGAGCTTCTCCGACTTTCGGAAGGGTTAGGGTTAGGGTTAGGGATGAAAGCACATAGGAGAAAGAGATATTCTTGAATAACTTTTTTTGTGAAGGTCGGAGAGACTTGCAAGTAGGCTCTACCCCCACTAAATGGGGTAACGCGCATCGATCGGTACCATCCTTGAGCTTCTCCGACTTTCGGAAGGGTTAGGGTTAGGGTTAGGGATGAAAGCACATAGGAGAAAGAGATATTCTTGAATAACTTTTTTTGTGAAGGTCGGAGAGACTTGCAAGTAGGCTCTACCCCCACTAAATGGGGTAGTGCGCATCGATCGGTACCATCCTTGAGCTTCTCCGACTTTCGGAAGGGTTAGGGTTAGGGTTAGGGATGAAAGCACATAGGAGAAAGAGATATTCTTGAATAACTTTTTTTGTGAAGGTCGGAGAGACTTGCAAGTAGGCTCTACCCCCACTAAATGGGGTAGCGCGCATCGATCGGTACCATCCTTGAGCTTTTCCGACTTTCGGAAGGGTTAGGGTTAGGGTTAGGGATGAAAGCACATAGGAGAAAGAGATATTCTTGAATAACTTTTTTTGTGAAGGTCGGAGAGACTTGGAAAGTGGTTGCATCTGGACTAATTTGGGTCCTGCAGATCGATTGCTACCATCCCCGAGCTTGTACGACCTTCGGAAGAGGTCGACCGACGAAATTCCCCCAAATCTGAGGAGATATTCTTGAATAACTTTTTTTGTGAAGGTCGGAGAGACTTGCAAGTAGGCTCTACCCCCACTAAATGGGGTAGCGCGCATCGATCGGTACCATCCTTGAGCTTCTCCGACTTTCGGAAGGGTTAGGGTTAGGGTTAGGGATGAAAGCACATAGGAGAAAGAGATATTCTTGAATAACTTTTTTTGTGAAGGTCGGAGAGACTTGGAAAGTGGTTGCATCTGGACTAATTTGGGTCCTGCGGATCGATTGGTACCATCCCCGAGCTTGTACGACCTTCGGAAGAGGTCGACCGACGAAATTCCCCCAAATCTGAGGAGATATTCTTGAATAACTTTTTTTGTGAAGGTCGGAGAGACTTGCAAGTAGGCTGTACCCCCACTAAATGGGGTTGCGCGCATCGATCGGTACCATCCTTGAGCTTCTCCGACTTTCGGAAGGGTTAGGGTTAGGGTTAGGGATGAAAGCACATAGGAGAAAGAGATATTCTTGAATAACTTTTTTTGTGAAGGTCGGAGAGACTTGCAAGTAGGCTCTACCCCCACTAAATGGGGTAGCGCGCATCGATCGGTACCATCCTTGAGCTTCTCCGACTTTCGGAAGGGTTAGGGTTAGGGTTAGGGATGAAAGCACATAGGAGAAAGAGATATTCTTGAATAACTTTTTTTGTGAAGGTCGGAGAGACTTGCAAGTAGGCTCTACCCCCACTAAATGGGGTAGCGCGCATCGATCGGTACCATCCTTGAGCTTCTCCGACTTTCGGAAGGGTTAGGGTTAGGGTTAGGGATGAAAGCACATAGGAGAAAGAGATATTCTTGAATAACTTTTTTTGTGAAGGTCGGAGAGACTTGGAAAGTGGTTGCATCTGGACTAATTTGGGTCCTGCGGATCGATTGGTACCATCCCCGAGCTTGTACGACCTTCGGAAGAGGTCGACCGACGAAATTCCCCCAAATCTGAGGAGATATTCTTGAATAACTTTTTTTGTGAAGGTCGGAGAGACTTGCAAGTAGGCTCTACCCCCACTAAATGGGGTTGCGCACATCGATCGGTACCATCCTTGAGCTTCTCCGACTTTCGGAAGGGTTAGGGTTAGGGTTAGGGATGAAAGCACATAGGAGAAAGAGATATTCTTGAATAACTTTTTTTGTGAAGGTCGGAGAGACTTGCAAGTAGGCTCTACCCCCACTAAATGGGGTAGCGCGCATCGATCAGTACCATCCTTGAGCTTCTCCGACTTTTGGAAGGGTTAGGGTTAGGGTTAGGGATGAAAGCACATAGGAGAAAGAGATATTCTTGAATAACCTTTTTTGTGAAGGTCGGAGAGACTTGCAAGTAGGCTCTACCCCCACTAAATGGGGTAGCGCGCATCGATCGGTACCATCCTTGAGCTTCTCCGACTTTCGGAAGGGTTAGGGTTAGGGTTAGGGATGAAAGCACATAGGAGAAAGAGATATTCTTGAATAACTTTTTTTGTGAAGGTCGGAGAGACTTGCAAGTAGGCTCTACCCCCACTAAATGGGGTAGCGCGCATCGATCGGTACCATCCTTGAGCTTCTCCGACTTTCGGAAGGGTTAGGGTTAGGGTTAGGGATGAAAGCACATAGGAGAAAGAGATATTCTTGAATAACTTTTTTTGTGAAGGTCGGAGAGACTTGCAAGTAGGCTCTACCCCCACTAAATGGGGTAGCGCGCATCGATCGGTACCATCCTTGAGCTTCTCCGACTTTCGGAAGGGTTAGGGTTAGGGTTAGGGATGAAAGCACATAGGAGAAAGAGATATTCTTGAATAACTTTTTTTGTGAAGGTCGGAGAGACTTGGAAAGTGGTTGCATCTGGACTAATTTGGGTCCTGCGGATCGATTGGTACCATCCCCGAGCTTGTACGACCTTCGGAAGAGGTCGACCGACGAAATTCCCCCAAATCTGAGGAGATATTCTTGAATAACTTTTTTTGTGAAGGTCGGAGAGACTTGCAAGTAGGCTCTACCCCCACTAAATGGGGTAGCGCACATCGATCGGTACCATCCTTGAGCTTCTCCGACTTTCGGAAGGGTTAGGGTTAGGGTTAGGGATGAAAGCACATAGGAGAAAGAGATATTCTTGAATAACTTTTTTTGTGAAGGTCGGAGAGACTTGGAAAGTGGTTGCATCTGGACTAATTTGGGTCCTGCAGATCGATTGCTACCATCCCCGAGCTTGTACGACCTTCGGAAGAGGTCGACCGACGAAATTCCCCCAAATCTGAGGAGATATTCTTGAATAACTTTTTTTGTGAAGGTCGGAGAGACTTGCAAGTAGGCTCTACCCCCACTAAATGGGGTAGCGCGCATCGATCGGTACCATCCTTGAGCTTCTCCGACTTTCGGAAGGGATAGGGTTAGGGTTAGGGATGAAAGCACATAGGAGAAAGAGATATTCTTGAATAACTTTTTTTGTGAAGGTCGGAGAGACTTGGAAAGTGGTTGCATCTGGACTAATTTGGGTCCTGCGGATCGATTGGTACCATCCCCGAGCTTGTACGACCTTCGGAAGAGGTCGACCGACGAAATTCCCCCAAATCTGAGGAGATATTCTTGAATAACTTTTTTTGTGAAGGTCGGAGAGACTTGCAAGTAGGCTCTACCCCCACTAAATGGGGTAGCGCGCATCGATCGGTACCATCCTTGAGCTTCTCCGACTTTCGGAAGGGTTAGGGTTAGGGTTAGGGATGAAAGCACATAGGAGAAAGAGATATTCTTGAATAACTTTTTTTGTGAAGGTCGGAGAGACTTGGAAAGTGGTTGCATCTGGACTAATTTGGGTCCTGCGGATCGATTGGTACCATCCCCGAGCTTGTACGACCTTCGGAAGAGGTCGACCGACGAAATTCCCCCAAATCTGAGGAGATATTCTTGAATAACTTTTTTTGTGAAGGTCGGAGAGACTTGCAAGTAGGCTCTACCCCCACTAAATGGGGTAGCGCACATCGATCGGTACCATCCTTGAGCTTCTCCGACTTTCGGAAGGGTTAGGGTTAGGGTTAGGGATGAAAGCACATAGGAGAAAGAGATATTCTTGAATAACTTTTTTTGTGAAGGTCGGAGAGACTTGCAAGTAGGCTCTACCCCCACTAAATGGGGTAGCGCACATCGATCAGTACCATCATTGAGCTTCTCCGACTTTTGGAAGGGTTAGGGTTAGGGTTAGGGATGAAAGCACATAGGAGAAAGAGATATTCTTGAATAACCTTTTTTGTGAAGGTCGGAGAGACTTGCAAGTAGGCTCTACCCCCACTAAATGGGGTAGCGCGCATCGATCGGTACCATCCTTGAGCTTCTCCGACTTTCGGAAGGGTTAGGGTTAGGGTTAGGGATGAAAGCACATAGGAGAAAGAGATATTCTTGAATAACTTTTTTTGTGAAGGTCGGAGAGACTTGCAAGTAGGCTCTACCCCCACTAAATGGGGTAGCGCGCATCGATCGGTACCATCCTTGAGCTTCTCCGACTTTCGGAAGGGTTAGGGTTAGGGTTAGGGATGAAAGCACATAGGAGAAAGAGATATTCTTGAATAACTTTTTTTGTGAAGGTCGGAGAGACTTGCAAGTAGGCTCTACCCCCACTAAATGGGGTAGCGCGCATCGATCGGTACCATCCTTGAGCTTCTCCGACTTTCGGAAGGGTTAGGGTTAGGGTTAGGGATGAAAGCACATAGGAGAAAGAGATATTCTTGAATAACTTTTTTTGTGAAGGTCGGAGAGACTTGGAAAGTGGTTGCATCTGGACTAATTTGGGTCCTGCGGATCGATTGGTACCATCCCCGAGTTTGTAAGACCTTCGGAAGAGGTCGACCGACGAAATTCCCCCAAATCTGAGGAGATATTCTTGAATAACTTTTTTTGTGAAGGTCGGAGAGACTTGCAAGTAGGCTCTACCCCCACTAAATGGGGTAGCGCGCATCGATCAGTACCATCCTTGAGCTTCTCCGACTTTTGGAAGGGTTAGGGTTAGGGTTAGGGATGAAAGCACATAGGAGAAAGAGATATTCTTGAATAACTTTTTTTGTGAAGGTCGGAGAGACTTGCAAGTAGGCTCTACCCCCACTAAATGGGGTAGCGCGCATCGATCGGTACCATCCTTGAGCTTCTCCGACTTTCGGAAGGGTTAGGGTTAGGGTTAGGGATGAAAGCACATAGGAGAAAGAGATATTCTTGAATAACTTTTTTTGTGAAGGTCGGAGAGACTTGCAAGTAGGCTCTACCCCCACTAAATGGGGTAGCGCGCATCGATCGGTACCATCCTTGAGCTTCTCCGACTTTCGGAAGGGTTAGGGTTAGGGTTAGGGATGAAAGCACATAGGAGAAAGAGATATTCTTGAATAACTTTTTTTGTGAAGGTCGGAGAGACTTGCAAGTAGGCTCTACCCCCACTAAATGGGGTAGCGCGCATCGATCGGTACCATCCTTGAGCTTCTCCGACTTTCGGAAGGGTTAGGGTTAGGGTTAGGGATGAAAGCACATAGGAGAAAGAGATATTCTTGAATAACTTTTTTTGTGAAGGTCGGAGAGACTTGGAAAGTGGTTGCATCTGGACTAATTTGGGTCCTGCGGATCGATTGGTACCATCCCCGAGCTTGTACGACCTTCGGAAGAGGTCGACCGACGAAATTCCCCCAAATCTGAGGAGATATTCTTGAATAACTTTTTTTGTGAAGGTCGGAGAGACTTGCAAGTAGGCTCTACCCCCACTAAATGGGGTAGCGCACATCGATCGGTACCATCCTTGAGCTTCTCCGACTTTCGGAAGGGTTAGGGTTAGGGTTAGGGATGAAAGCACATAGGAGAAAGAGATATTCTTGAATAACTTTTTTTGTGAAGGTCGGAGAGACTTGCAAGTAGGCTCTACCCCCACTAAATGGGGTAGCGCGCATCGATCGGTACCATCCTTGAGCTTCTCCGACTTTCGGAAGGGTTAGGGTTAGGGTTAGGGATGAAAGCACATAGGAGAAAGAGATATTCTTGAATAACTTTTTTTGTGAAGGTCGGAGAGACTTGGAAAGTGGTTGCATCTGGACTAATTTGGGTCCTGCGGATCGATTGGTACCATCCCCGAGCTTGTACGACCTTCGGAAGAGGTCGACCGACGAAATTCCCCCAAATCTGAGGAGATATTCTTGAATAACTTTTTTTGTGAAGGTCGGAGAGACTTGCAAGTAGGCTCTACCCCCACTAAATGGGGTAGCGCACATCGATCGGTACCATCCTTGAGCTTCTCCGACTTTCGGAAGGGTTAGGGTTAGGGTTAGGGATGAAAGCACATAGGAGAAAGAGATATTCTTGAATAACTTTTTTTGTGAAGGTCGGAGAGACTTGCAAGTAGGCTCTACCCCCACTAAATGGGGTAGCGCGCATCGATCAGTACCATCCTTGAGCTTCTCCGACTTTTGGAAGGGTTAGGGTTAGGGTTAGGGATGAAAGCACATAGGAGAAAGAGATATTCTTGAATAACCTTTTTTGTGAAGGTCGGAGAGACTTGCAAGTAGGCTCTACCCCCACTAAATGGGGTAGCGCGCATCGATCGGTACCATCCTTGAGCTTCTCCGACTTTCGGAAGGGTTAGGGTTAGGGTTAGGGATGAAAGCACATAGGAGAAAGAGATATTCTTGAATAACTTTTTTTGTGAAGGTCGGAGAGACTTGCAAGTAGGCTCTACCCCCACTAAATGGGGTAGCGCGCATCGATCGGTACCATCCTTGAGCTTCTCCGACTTTCGGAAGGGTTAGGGTTAGGGTTAGGGATGAAAGCACATAGGAGAAAGAGATATTCTTGAATAACTTTTTTTGTGAAGGTCGGAGAGACTTGCAAGTAGGCTCTACCCCCACTAAATGGGGTAGCGCGCATCGATCGGTACCATCCTTGAGCTTCTCCGACTTTCGGAAGGGTTAGGGTTAGGGTTAGGGATGAAAGCACATAGGAGAAAGAGATATTCTTGAATAACTTTTTTTGTGAAGGTCGGAGAGACTTGGAAAGTGGTTGCATCTGGACTAATTTGGGTCCTGCGGATCGATTGGTACCATCCCCGAGCTTGTACGACCTTCGGAAGAGGTCGACCGACGAAATTCCCCCAAATCTGAGGAGATATTCTTGAATAACTTTTTTTGTGAAGGTCGGAGAGACTTGCAAGTAGGCTCTACCCCCACTAAATGGGGTAGCGCACATCGATCGGTACCATCCTTGAGCTTCTCCGACTTTCGGAAGGGTTAGGGTTAGGGTTAGGGATGAAAGCACATAGGAGAAAGAGATATTCTTGAATAACTTTTTTTGTGAAGGTCGGAGAGACTTGCAAGTAGGCTCTACCCCCACTAAATGGGGTAGCGCGCATCGATCGGTACCATCCTTGAGCTTCTCCGACTTTCGGAAGGGTTAGGGTTAGGGTTAGGGATGAAAGCACATAGGAGAAAGAGATATTCTTGAATAACTTTTTTTGTGAAGGTCGGAGAGACTTGGAAAGTGGTTGCATCTGGACTAATTTGGGTCCTGCGGATCGATTGGTACCATCCCCGAGCTTGTACGACCTTCGGAAGAGGTCGACCGACGAAATTCCCCCAAATCTGAGGAGATATTCTTGAATAACTTTTTTTGTGAAGGTCGGAGAGACTTGCAAGTAGGCTCTACCCCCACTAAATGGGGTAGCGCACATCGATCGGTACCATCCTTGAGCTTCTCCGACTTTCGGAAGGGTTAGGGTTAGGGTTAGGGATGAAAGCACATAGGAGAAAGAGATATTCTTGAATAACTTTTTTTGTGAAGGTCGGAGAGACTTGCAAGTAGGCTCTACCCCCACTAAATGGGGTAGCGCACATCGATCAGTACCATCATTGAGCTTCTCCGACTTTTGGAAGGGTTAGGGTTAGGGTTAGGGATGAAAGCACATAGGAGAAAGAGATATTCTTGAATAACCTTTTTTGTGAAGGTCGGAGAGACTTGCAAGTAGGCTCTACCCCCACTAAATGGGGTAGCGCGCATCGATCGGTACCATCCTTGAGCTTCTCCGACTTTCGGAAGGGTTAGGGTTAGGGTTAGGGATGAAAGCACATAGGAGAAAGAGATATTCTTGAATAACTTTTTTTGTGAAGGTCGGAGAGACTTGCAAGTAGGCTCTACCCCCACTAAATGGGGTAGCGCGCATCGATCGGTACCATCCTTGAGCTTCTCCGACTTTCGGAAGGGTTAGGGTTAGGGTTAGGGATGAAAGCACATAGGAGAAAGAGATATTCTTGAATAACTTTTTTTGTGAAGGTCGGAGAGACTTGCAAGTAGGCTCTACCCCCACTAAATGGGGTAGCGCGCATCGATCGGTACCATCCTTGAGCTTCTCCGACTTTCGGAAGGGTTAGGGTTAGGGTTAGGGATGAAAGCACATAGGAGAAAGAGATATTCTTGAATAACTTTTTTTGTGAAGGTCGGAGAGACTTGGAAAGTGGTTGCATCTGGACTAATTTGGGTCCTGCGGATCGATTGGTACCATCCCCGAGTTTGTAAGACCTTCGGAAGAGGTCGACCGACGAAATTCCCCCAAATCTGAGGAGATATTCTTGAATAACTTTTTTTGTGAAGGTCGGAGAGACTTGCAAGTAGGCTCTACCCCCACTAAATGGGGTAGCGCGCATCGATCAGTACCATCCTTGAGCTTCTCCGACTTTTGGAAGGGTTAGGGTTAGGGTTAGGGATGAAAGCACATAGGAGAAAGAGATATTCTTGAATAACTTTTTTTGTGAAGGTCGGAGAGACTTGCAAGTAGGCTCTACCCCCACTAAATGGGGTAGCGCGCATCGATCGGTACCATCCTTGAGCTTCTCCGACTTTCGGAAGGGTTAGGGTTAGGGTTAGGGATGAAAGCACATAGGAGAAAGAGATATTCTTGAATAACTTTTTTTGTGAAGGTCGGAGAGACTTGCAAGTAGGCTCTACCCCCACTAAATGGGGTAGCGCGCATCGATCGGTACCATCCTTGAGCTTCTCCGACTTTCGGAAGGGTTAGGGTTAGGGTTAGGGATGAAAGCACATAGGAGAAAGAGATATTCTTGAATAACTTTTTTTGTGAAGGTCGGAGAGACTTGCAAGTAGGCTCTACCCCCACTAAATGGGGTAGCGCGCATCGATCGGTACCATCCTTGAGCTTCTCCGACTTTCGGAAGGGTTAGGGTTAGGGTTAGGGATGAAAGCACATAGGAGAAAGAGATATTCTTGAATAACTTTTTTTGTGAAGGTCGGAGAGACTTGGAAAGTGGTTGCATCTGGACTAATTTGGGTCCTGCGGATCGATTGGTACCATCCCCGAGCTTGTACGACCTTCGGAAGAGGTCGACCGACGAAATTCCCCCAAATCTGAGGAGATATTCTTGAATAACTTTTTTTGTGAAGGTCGGAGAGACTTGCAAGTAGGCTCTACCCCCACTAAATGGGGTAGCGCACATCGATCGGTACCATCCTTGAGCTTCTCCGACTTTCGGAAGGGTTAGGGTTAGGGTTAGGGATGAAAGCACATAGGAGAAAGAGATATTCTTGAATAACTTTTTTTGTGAAGGTCGGAGAGACTTGCAAGTAGGCTCTACCCCCACTAAATGGGGTAGCGCGCATCGATCGGTACCATCCTTGAGCTTCTCCGACTTTCGGAAGGGTTAGGGTTAGGGTTAGGGATGAAAGCACATAGGAGAAAGAGATATTCTTGAATAACTTTTTTTGTGAAGGTCGGAGAGACTTGGAAAGTGGTTGCATCTGGACTAATTTGGGTCCTGCGGATCGATTGGTACCATCCCCGAGCTTGTACGCCCTTCGGAAGAGGTCGACCGACGAAATTCCCCCAAATCTGAGGAGATATTCTTGAATAACTTTTTTTGTGAAGGTCGGAGAGACTTGCAAGTAGGCTCTACCCCCACTAAATGGGGTAGCGCACATCGATCGGTACCATCCTTGAGCTTCTCCGACTTTCGGAAGGGTTAGGGTTAGGGTTAGGGATGAAAGCACATAGGAGAAAGAGATATTCTTGAATAACTTTTTTTGTGAAGGTCGGAGAGACTTGCAAGTAGGCTCTACCCCCACTAAATGGGGTAGCGCGCATCGATCGGTACCATCCTTGAGCTTCTCCGACTTTTGGAAGGGTTAGGGTTAGGGTTAGGGATGAAAGCACATAGGAGAAAGAGATATTCTTGAATAACTTTTTTTGTGAAGGTCGGAGAGACTTGCAAGTAGGCTCTACCCCCACTAAATGGGGTAGCGCGCATCGATCGGTACCATCCTTGAGCTTCTCCGACTTTCGGAAGGGTTAGGGTTAGGGTTAGGGATGAAAGCACATAGGAGAAAGAGATATTCTTGAATAACTTTTTTTGTGAAGGTCGGAGAGACTTGCAAGTAGGCTCTACCCCCACTAAATGGGGTAGCGCGCATCGATCGGTACCATCCTTGAGCTTCTCCGACTTTCGGAAGGGTTAGGGTTAGGGTTAGGGATGAAAGCACATAGGAGAAAGAGATATTCTTGAATAACTTTTTTTGTGAAGGTCGGAGAGACTTGCAAGTAGGCTCTACCCCCACTAAATGGGGTAGCGCGCATCGATCGGTACCATCCTTGAGCTTCTCCGACTTTCGGAAGGGTTAGGGTTAGGGTTAGGGATGAAAGCACATAGGAGAAAGAGATATTCTTGAATAACTTTTTTTGTGAAGGTCGGAGAGACTTGGAAAGTGGTTGCATCTGGACTAATTTGGGTCCTGCGGATCGATTGGTACCATCCCCGAGTTTGTAAGACCTTCGGAAGAGGTCGACCGACGAAATTCCCCCAAATCTGAGGAGATATTCTTGAATAACTTTTTTTGTGAAGGTCGGAGAGACTTGCAAGTAGGCTCTACCCCCACTAAATGGGGTAGCGCACATCGATCGGTACCATCCTTGAGCTTCTCCGACTTTCGGAAGGGTTAGGGTTAGGGTTAGGGATGAAAGCACATAGGAGAAAGAGATATTCTTGAATAACTTTTTTTGTGAAGGTCGGAGAGACTTGCAAGTAGGCTCTACCCCCACTAAATGGGGTAGCGCGCATCGATCGGTACCATCCTTGAGCTTCTCCGACTTTCGGAAGGGTTAGGGTTAGGGTTAGGGATGAAAGCACATAGGAGAAAGAGATATTCTTGAATAACTTTTTTTGTGAAGGTCGGAGAGACTTGGAAAGTGGTTGCATCTGGACTAATTTGGGTCCTGCGGATCGATTGGTACCATCCCCGAGCTTGTACGACCTTCGGAAGAGGTCGACCGACGAAATTCCCCCAAATCTGAGGAGATATTCTTGAATAACTTTTTTTGTGAAGGTCGGAGAGACTTGCAAGTAGGCTCTACCCCCACTAAATGGGGTAGCGCACATCGATCGGTACCATCCTTGAGCTTCTCCGACTTTCGGAAGGGTTAGGGTTAGGGTTAGGGATGAAAGCACATAGGAGAAAGAGATATTCTTGAATAACTTTTTTTGTGAAGGTCGGAGAGACTTGCAAGTAGGCTCTACCCCCACTAAATGGGGTAACGCGCATCGATCGGTACCATCCTTGAGCTTCTCCGACTTTCGGAAGGGTTAGGGTTAGGGTTAGGGATGAAAGCACATAGGAGAAAGAGATATTCTTGAATAACTTTTTTTGTGAAGGTCGGAGAGACTTGCAAGTAGGCTCTACCCCCACTAAATGGGGTAGTGCGCATCGATCGGTACCATCCTTGAGCTTCTCCGACTTTCGGAAGGGTTAGGGTTAGGGTTAGGGATGAAAGCACATAGGAGAAAGAGATATTCTTGAATAACTTTTTTTGTGAAGGTCGGAGAGACTTGCAAGTAGGCTCTACCCCCACTAAATGGGGTAGCGCGCATCGATCGGTACCATCCTTGAGCTTTTCCGACTTTCGGAAGGGTTAGGGTTAGGGTTAGGGATGAAAGCACATAGGAGAAAGAGATATTCTTGAATAACTTTTTTTGTGAAGGTCGGAGAGACTTGGAAAGTGGTTGCATCTGGACTAATTTGGGTCCTGCAGATCGATTGCTACCATCCCCGAGCTTGTACGACCTTCGGAAGAGGTCGACCGACGAAATTCCCCCAAATCTGAGGAGATATTCTTGAATAACTTTTTTTGTGAAGGTCGGAGAGACTTGCAAGTAGGCTCTACCCCCACTAAATGGGGTAGCGCGCATCGATCGGTACCATCCTTGAGCTTCTCCGACTTTCGGAAGGGATAGGGTTAGGGTTAGGGATGAAAGCACATAGGAGAAAGAGATATTCTTGAATAACTTTTTTTGTGAAGGTCGGAGAGACTTGGAAAGTGGTTGCATCTGGACTAATTTGGGTCCTGCGGATCGATTGGTACCATCCCCGAGCTTGTACGACCTTCGGAAGATGTCGACCGACGAAATTCCCCCAAATCTGAGGAGATATTCTTGAATAACTTTTTTTGTGAAGGTCGGAGAGACTTGCAAGTAGGCTGTACCCCCACTAAATGGGGTTGCGCGCATCGATCGGTACCATCCTTGAGCTTCTCCGACTTTCGGAAGGGTTAGGGTTAGGGTTAGGGATGAAAGCACATAGGAGAAAGAGATATTCTTGAATAACTTTTTTTGTGAAGGTCGGAGAGACTTGCAAGTAGGCTGTACCCCCACTAAATGGGGTTGCGCGCATCGATCGGTACCATCCTTGAGCTTCTCCGACTTTCGGAAGGGTTAGGGTTAGGGTTAGGGATGAAAGCACATAGGAGAAAGAGATATTCTTGAATAACTTTTTTTGTGAAGGTCGGAGAGACTTGCAAGTAGGCTCTACCCCCACTAAATGGGGTAACGCGCATCGATCGGTACCATCCTTGAGCTTCTCCGACTTTCGGAAGGGTTAGGGTTAGGGTTAGGGATGAAAGCACATAGGAGAAAGAGATATTCTTGAATAACTTTTTTTGTGAAGGTCGGAGAGACTTGCAAGTAGGCTCTACCCCCACTAAATGGGGTAGTGCGCATCGATCGGTACCATCCTTGAGCTTCTCCGACTTTCGGAAGGGTTAGGGTTAGGGTTAGGGATGAAAGCACATAGGAGAAAGAGATATTCTTGAATAACTTTTTTTGTGAAGGTCGGAGAGACTTGCAAGTAGGCTCTACCCCCACTAAATGGGGTAGCGCGCATCGATCGGTACCATCCTTGAGCTTTTCCGACTTTCGGAAGGGTTAGGGTTAGGGTTAGGGATGAAAGCACATAGGAGAAAGAGATATTCTTGAATAACTTTTTTTGTGAAGGTCGGAGAGACTTGGAAAGTGGTTGCATCTGGACTAATTTGGGTCCTGCAGATCGATTGCTACCATCCCCGAGCTTGTACGACCTTCGGAAGAGGTCGACCGACGAAATTCCCCCAAATCTGAGGAGATATTCTTGAATAACTTTTTTTGTGAAGGTCGGAGAGACTTGCAAGTAGGCTCTACCCCCACTAAATGGGGTAGCGCGCATCGATCGGTACCATCCTTGAGCTTCTCCGACTTTCGGAAGGGTTAGGGTTAGGGTTAGGGATGAAAGCACATAGGAGAAAGAGATATTCTTGAATAACTTTTTTTGTGAAGGTCGGAGAGACTTGGAAAGTGGTTGCATCTGGACTAATTTGGGTCCTGCGGATCGATTGGTACCATCCCCGAGCTTGTACGACCTTCGGAAGAGGTCGACCGACGAAATTCCCCCAAATCTGAGGAGATATTCTTGAATAACTTTTTTTGTGAAGGTCGGAGAGACTTGCAAGTAGGCTGTACCCCCACTAAATGGGGTTGCGCGCATCGATCGGTACCATCCTTGAGCTTCTCCGACTTTCGGAAGGGTTAGGGTTAGGGTTAGGGATGAAAGCACATAGGAGAAAGAGATATTCTTGAATAACTTTTTTTGTGAAGGTCGGAGAGACTTGCAAGTAGGCTCTACCCCCACTAAATGGGGTAGCGCGCATCGATCGGTACCATCCTTGAGCTTCTCCGACTTTCGGAAGGGTTAGGGTTAGGGTTAGGGATGAAAGCACATAGGAGAAAGAGATATTCTTGAATAACTTTTTTTGTGAAGGTCGGAGAGACTTGCAAGTAGGCTCTACCCCCACTAAATGGGGTAGCGCGCATCGATCGGTACCATCCTTGAGCTTCTCCGACTTTCGGAAGGGTTAGGGTTAGGGTTAGGGATGAAAGCACATAGGAGAAAGAGATATTCTTGAATAACTTTTTTTGTGAAGGTCGGAGAGACTTGGAAAGTGGTTGCATCTGGACTAATTTGGGTCCTGCGGATCGATTGGTACCATCCCCGAGCTTGTACGACCTTCGGAAGAGGTCGACCGACGAAATTCCCCCAAATCTGAGGAGATATTCTTGAATAACTTTTTTTGTGAAGGTCGGAGAGACTTGCAAGTAGGCTCTACCCCCACTAAATGGAGTAGCGCACATCGATCGGTACCATCCTTGAGCTTCTCCGACTTTCGGAAGGGTTAGGGTTAGGGTTAGGGATGAAAGCACATAGGAGAAAGAGATATTCTTGAATAACTTTTTTTGTGAAGGTCGGAGAGACTTGCAAGTAGGCTCTACCCCCACTAAATGGGGTAGCGCGCATCGATCAGTACCATCCTTGAGCTTCTCCGACTTTTGGAAGGGTTAGGGTTAGGGTTAGGGATGAAAGCACATAGGAGAAAGAGATATTCTTGAATAACCTTTTTTGTGAAGGTCGGAGAGACTTGCAAGTAGGCTCTACCCCCACTAAATGGGGTAGCGCGCATCGATCGGTACCATCCTTGAGCTTCTCCGACTTTCGGAAGGGTTAGGGTTAGGGTTAGGGATGAAAGCACATAGGAGAAAGAGATATTCTTGAATAACTTTTTTTGTGAAGGTCGGAGAGACTTGCAAGTAGGCTCTACCCCCACTAAATGGGGTAGCGCGCATCGATCGGTACCATCCTTGAGCTTCTCCGACTTTCGGAAGGGTTAGGGTTAGGGTTAGGGATGAAAGCACATAGGAGAAAGAGATATTCTTGAATAACTTTTTTTGTGAAGGTCGGAGAGACTTGCAAGTAGGCTCTACCCCCACTAAATGGGGTAGCGCGCATCGATCGGTACCATCCTTGAGCTTCTCCGACTTTCGGAAGGGTTAGGGTTAGGGTTAGGGATGAAAGCACATAGGAGAAAGAGATATTCTTGAATAACTTTTTTTGTGAAGGTCGGAGAGACTTGGAAAGTGGTTGCATCTGGACTAATTTGGGTCCTGCGGATCGATTGGTACCATCCCCGAGCTTGTACGACCTTCGGAAGAGGTCGACCGACGAAATTCCCCCAAATCTGAGGAGATATTCTTGAATAACTTTTTTTGTGAAGGTCGGAGAGACTTGCAAGTAGGCTCTACCCCCACTAAATGGGGTAGCGCACATCGATCGGTACCATCCTTGAGCTTCTCCGACTTTCGGAAGGGTTAGGGTTAGGGTTAGGGATGAAAGCACATAGGAGAAAGAGATATTCTTGAATAACTTTTTTTGTGAAGGTCGGAGAGACTTGCAAGTAGGCTCTACCCCCACTAAATGGGGTAGCGCGCATCGATCAGTACCATCCTTGAGCTTCTCCGACTTTTGGAAGGGTTAGGGTTAGGGTTAGGGATGAAAGCACATAGGAGAAAGAGATATTCTTGAATAACCTTTTTTGTGAAGGTCGGAGAGACTTGCAAGTAGGCTCTACCCCCACTAAATGGGGTAGCGCGCATCGATCGGTACCATCCTTGAGCTTCTCCGACTTTCGGAAGGGTTAGGGTTAGGGTTAGGGATGAAAGCACATAGGAGAAAGAGATATTCTTGAATAACTTTTTTTGTGAAGGTCGGAGAGACTTGCAAGTAGGCTCTACCCCCACTAAATGGGGTAGCGCGCATCGATCGGTACCATCCTTGAGCTTCTCCGACTTTCGGAAGGGTTAGGGTTAGGGTTAGGGATGAAAGCACATAGGAGAAAGAGATATTCTTGAATAACTTTTTTTGTGAAGGTCGGAGAGACTTGCAAGTAGGCTCTACCCCCACTAAATGGGGCAGCGCGCATCGATCGGTACCATCCTTGAGCTTCTCCGACTTTCGGAAGGGTTAGGGTTAGGGTTAGGGATGAAAGCACATAGGAGAAAGAGATATTCTTGAATAACTTTTTTTGTGAAGGTCGGAGAGACTTGGAAAGTGGTTGCATCTGGACTAATTTGGGTCCTGCGGATCGATTGGTACCATCCCCGAGCTTGTACGACCTTCGGAAGAGGTCGACCGACGAAATTCCCCCAAATCTGAGGAGATATTCTTGAATAACTTTTTTTGTGAAGGTCGGAGAGACTTGCAAGTAGGCTCTACCCCCACTAAATGGGGTAGCGCACATCGATCGGTACCATCCTTGAGCTTCTCCGACTTTCGGAAGGGTTAGGGTTAGGGTTAGGGATGAAAGCACATAGGAGAAAGAGATATTCTTGAATAACTTTTTTTGTGAAGGTCGGAGAGACTTGCAAGTAGGCTCTACCCCCACTAAATGGGGTAGCGCGCATCGATCGGTACCATCCTTGAGCTTCTCCGACTTTCGGAAGGGTTAGGGTTAGGGTTAGGGATGAAAGCACATAGGAGAAAGAGATATTCTTGAATAACTTTTTTTGTGAAGGTCGGAGAGACTTGGAAAGTGGTTGCATCTGGACTAATTTGGGTCCTGCGGATCGATTGGTACCATCCCCGAGCTTGTACGACCTTCGGAAGAGGTCGACCGACGAAATTCCCCCAAATCTGAGGAGATATTCTTGAATAACTTTTTTTGTGAAGGTCGGAGAGACTTGCAAGTAGGCTCTACCCCCACTAAATGGGGTAGCGCACATCGATCGGTACCATCCTTGAGCTTCTCCGACTTTCGGAAGGGTTAGGGTTAGGGTTAGGGATGAAAGCACATAGGAGAAAGAGATATTCTTGAATAACTTTTTTTGTGAAGGTCGGAGAGACTTGCAAGTAGGCTCTACCCCCACTAAATGGGGTAGCGCACATCGATCAGTACCATCATTGAGCTTCTCCGACTTTTGGAAGGGTTAGGGTTAGGGTTAGGGATGAAAGCACATAGGAGAAAGAGATATTCTTGAATAACCTTTTTTGTGAAGGTCGGAGAGACTTGCAAGTAGGCTCTACCCCCACTAAATGGGGTAGCGCGCATCGATCGGTACCATCCTTGAGCTTCTCCGACTTTCGGAAGGGTTAGGGTTAGGGTTAGGGATGAAAGCACATAGGAGAAAGAGATATTCTTGAATAACTTTTTTTGTGAAGGTCGGAGAGACTTGCAAGTAGGCTCTACCCCCACTAAATGGGGTAGCGCGCATCGATCGGTACCATCCTTGAGCTTCTCCGACTTTCGGAAGGGTTAGGGTTAGGGTTAGGGATGAAAGCACATAGGAGAAAGAGATATTCTTGAATAACTTTTTTTGTGAAGGTCGGAGAGACTTGCAAGTAGGCTCTACCCCCACTAAATGGGGTAGCGCGCATCGATCGGTACCATCCTTGAGCTTCTCCGACTTTCGGAAGGGTTAGGGTTAGGGTTAGGGATGAAAGCACATAGGAGAAAGAGATATTCTTGAATAACTTTTTTTGTGAAGGTCGGAGAGACTTGGAAAGTGGTTGCATCTGGACTAATTTGGGTCCTGCGGATCGATTGGTACCATCCCCGAGCTTGTACGACCTTCGGAAGAGGTCGACCGACGAAATTCCCCCAAATCTGAGGAGATATTCTTGAATAACTTTTTTTGTGAAGGTCGGAGAGACTTGCAAGTAGGCTCTACCCCCACTAAATGGGGTAGCGCACATCGATCGGTACCATCCTTGAGCTTCTCCGACTTTCGGAAGGGTTAGGGTTAGGGTTAGGGATGAAAGCACATAGGAGAAAGAGATATTCTTGAATAACTTTTTTTGTGAAGGTCGGAGAGACTTGCAAGTAGGCTCTACCCCCACTAAATGGGGTAGCGCGCATCGATCGGTACCATCCTTGAGCTTCTCCGACTTTCGGAAGGGTTAGGGTTAGGGTTAGGGATGAAAGCACATAGGAGAAAGAGATATTCTTGAATAACTTTTTTTGTGAAGGTCGGAGAGACTTGGAAAGTGGTTGCATCTGGACTAATTTGGGTCCTGCGGATCGATTGGTACCATCCCCGAGCTTGTACGACCTTCGGAAGAGGTCGACCGACGAAATTCCCCCAAATCTGAGGAGATATTCTTGAATAACTTTTTTTGTGAAGGTCGGAGAGACTTGCAAGTAGGCTCTACCCCCACTAAATGGGGTAGCGCACATCGATCGGTACCATCCTTGAGCTTCTCCGACTTTCGGAAGGGTTAGGGTTAGGGTTAGGGATGAAAGCACATAGGAGAAAGAGATATTCTTGAATAACTTTTTTTGTGAAGGTCGGAGAGACTTGCAAGTAGGCTCTACCCCCACTAAATGGGGTAGCGCGCATCGATCGGTACCATCCTTGAGCTTCTCCGACTTTTGGAAGGGTTAGGGTTAGGGATGAAAGCACATAGGAGAAAGAGATATTCTTGAATAACTTTTTTTGTGAAGGTCGGAGAGACTTGAAGTAGGCTCTACCCCCACTAAATGGGGTAGCGCGCATCGATCGGTACCATCCTTGAGCTTCTCCGACTTTCGGAAGGGTTAGGGTTAGGGTTAGGGATGAAAGCACATAGGAGAAAGAGATATTCTTGAATAACTTTTTTTGTGAAGGTCGGAGAGACTTGCAAGTAGGCTCTACCCCCACTAAATGGGGTAGCGCGCATCGATCGGTACCATCCTTGAGCTTCTCCGACTTTCGGAAGGGTTAGGGTTAGGGTTAGGGATGAAAGCACATAGGAGAAAGAGATATTCTTGAATAACTTTTTTTGTGAAGGTCGGAGAGACTTGGAAAGTGGTTGCATCTGGACTAATTTGGGTCCTGCGGATCGATTGGTACCATCCCCGAGCTTGTACGACCTTCGGAAGAGGTCGACCGACGAAATTCCCCCAAATCTGAGGAGATATTCTTGAATAACTTTTTTTGTGAAGGTCGGAGAGACTTGCAAGTAGGCTCTACCCCCACTAAATGGGGTAGCGCACATCGATCGGTACCATCCTTGAGCTTCTCCGACTTTCGGAAGGGTTAGGGTTAGGGTTAGGGATGAAAGCACATAGGAGAAAGAGATATTCTTGAATAACTTTTTTTGTGAAGGTCGGAGAGACTTGCAAGTAGGCTCTACCCCCACTAAATGGGGTAGCGCGCATCGATCGGTACCATCCTTGAGCTTCTCCGACTTTCGGAAGGGTTAGGGTTAGGGTTAGGGATGAAAGCACATAGGAGAAAGAGATATTCTTGAATAACTTTTTTTGTGAAGGTCGGAGAGACTTGGAAAGTGGTTGCATCTGGACTAATTTGGGTCCTGCGGATCGATTGGTACCATCCCCGAGCTTGTACGACCTTCGGAAGAGGTCGACCGACGAAATTCCCCCAAATCTGAGGAGATATTCTTGAATAACTTTTTTTGTGAAGGTCGGAGAGACTTGCAAGTAGGCTCTACCCCCACTAAATGGGGTAGCGCACATCGATCGGTACCATCCTTGAGCTTCTCCGACTTTCGGAAGGGTTAGGGTTAGGGTTAGGGATGAAAGCACATAGGAGAAAGAGATATTCTTGAATAACTTTTTTTGTGAAGGTCGGAGAGACTTGCAAGTAGGCTCTACCCCCACTAAATGGGGTAGCGCACATCGATCAGTACCATCCTTGAGCTTCTCCGACTTTTGGAAGGGTTAGGGTTAGGGTTAGGGATGAAAGCACATAGGAGAAAGAGATATTCTTGAATAACCTTTTTTGTGAAGGTCGGAGAGACTTGCAAGTAGGCTCTACCCCCACTAAATGGGGTAGCGCGCATCGATCGGTACCATCCTTGAGCTTCTCCGACTTTCGGAAGGGTTAGGGTTAGGGTTAGGGATGAAAGCACATAGGAGAAAGAGATATTCTTGAATAACTTTTTTTGTGAAGGTCGGAGAGACTTGCAAGTAGGCTCTACCCCCACTAAATGGGGTAGCGCGCATCGATCGGTACCATCCTTGAGCTTCTCCGACTTTCGGAAGGGTTAGGGTTAGGGTTAGGGATGAAAGCACATAGGAGAAAGAGATATTCTTGAATAACTTTTTTTGTGAAGGTCGGAGAGACTTGCAAGTAGGCTCTACCCCCACTAAATGGGGTAGCGCGCATCGATCGGTACCATCCTTGAGCTTCTCCGACTTTCGGAAGGGTTAGGGTTAGGGTTAGGGATGAAAGCACATAGGAGAAAGAGATATTCTTGAATAACTTTTTTTGTGAAGGTCGGAGAGACTTGGAAAGTGGTTGCATCTGGACTAATTTGGGTCCTGCGGATCGATTGGTACCATCCCCGAGTTTGTAAGACCTTCGGAAGAGGTCGACCGACGAAATTCCCCCAAATCTGAGGAGATATTCTTGAATAACTTTTTTTGTGAAGGTCGGAGAGACTTGCAAGTAGGCTCTACCCCCACTAAATGGGGTAGCGCACATCGATCGGTACCATCCTTGAGCTTCTCCGACTTTCGGAAGGGTTAGGGTTAGGGTTAGGGATGAAAGCACATAGGAGAAAGAGATATTCTTGAATAACTTTTTTTGTGAAGGTCGGAGAGACTTGCAAGTAGGCTCTACCCCCACTAAATGGGGTAGCGCGCATCGATCGGTACCATCCTTGAGCTTCTCCGACTTTCGGAAGGGTTAGGGTTAGGGTTAGGGATGAAAGCACATAGGAGAAAGAGATATTCTTGAATAACTTTTTTTGTGAAGGTCGGAGAGACTTGGAAAGAGGTTGCATCTGGACTAATTTGGGTCCTGCGGATCGATTGGTACCATCCCCGAGCTTGTACGACCTTCGGAAGAGGTCGACCGACGAAATTCCCCCAAATCTGAGGAGATATTCTTGAATAACTTTTTTTGTGAAGGTCGGAGAGACTTGCAAGTAGGCTCTACCCCCACTAAATGGGGTAGCGCACATCGATCGGTACCATCCTTGAGCTTCTCCGACTTTCGGAAGGGTTAGGGTTAGGGTTAGGGATGAAAGCACATAGGAGAAAGAGATATTCTTGAATAACTTTTTTTGTGAAGGTCGGAGAGACTTGCAAGTAGGCTCTACCCCCACTAAATGGGGTAACGCGCATCGATCGGTACCATCCTTGAGCTTCTCCGACTTTCGGAAGGGTTAGGGTTAGGGTTAGGGATGAAAGCACATAGGAGAAAGAGATATTCTTGAATAACTTTTTTTGTGAAGGTCGGAGAGACTTGCAAGTAGGCTCTACCCCCACTAAATGGGGTAGCGCGCATCGATCGGTACCATCCTTGAGCTTCTCCGACTTTCGGAAGGGTTAGGGTTAGGGTTAGGGATGAAAGCACATAGGAGAAAGAGATATTCTTGAATAACTTTTTTTGTGAAGGTCGGAGAGACTTGCAAGTAGGCTCTACCCCCACTAAATGGGGTAGCGCGCATCGATCGGTACCATCCTTGAGCTTTTCCGACTTTCGGAAGGGTTAGGGTTAGGGTTAGGGATGAAAGCACATAGGAGAAAGAGATATTCTTGAATAACTTTTTTTGTGAAGGTCGGAGAGACTTGGAAAGTGGTTGCATCTGGACTAATTTGGGTCCTGCAGATCGATTGCTACCATCCCCGAGCTTGTACGACCTTCGGAAGAGGTCGACCGACGAAATTCCCCCAAATCTGAGGAGATATTCTTGAATAACTTTTTTTGTGAAGGTCGGAGAGACTTGCAAGTAGGCTCTACCCCCACTAAATGGGGTAGCGCGCATCGATCGGTACCATCCTTGAGCTTCTCCGACTTTCGGAAGGGTTAGGGTTAGGGTTAGGGATGAAAGCAAATAGGAGAAAGAGATATTCTTGAATAACTTTTTTTGTGAAGGTTGGAGAGACTTGGAAAGTGGTTGCATCTGGACTAATTTGGGTCCTGCGGATCGATTGGTACCATCCCCGAGCTTGTACGACCTTCGGAAGAGGTCGACCGACGAAATTCCCCCAAATCTGAGGAGATATTCTTGAATAACTTTTTTTGTGAAGGTCGGAGAGACTTGCAAGTAGGCTGTACCCCCACTAAATGGGGTTGCGCGCATCGATCGGTACCATCCTTGAGCTTCTCCGACTTTCGGAAGGGTTAGGGTTAGGGTTAGGGATGAAAGCACATAGGAGAAAGAGATATTCTTGAATAACTTTTTTTGTGAAGGTCGGAGAGACTTGCAAGTAGGCTCTACCCCCACTAAATGGGGTAGCGCGCATCGATCGGTACCATCCTTGAGCTTCTCAGACTTTCGGAAGGGATAGGGTTAGGGTTAGGGATGAAAGCACATAGGAGAAAGAGATATTCTTGAATAACTTTTTTTGTGAAGGTCGGAGAGACTTGCAAGTAGGCTCTACCCCCACTAAATGGGGTAGCGCGCATCGATCGGTACCATCCTTGAGCTTCTCCGACTTTCGGAAGGGTTAGGGTTAGGGTTAGGGATGAAAGCACATAGGAGAAAGAGATATTCTTGAATAACTTTTTTTGTGAAGGTCGGAGAGACTTGGAAAGTGG
Source organism: Limanda limanda (assembly GCF_963576545.1). Lineage (NCBI taxonomy): Eukaryota > Metazoa > Chordata > Actinopteri > Pleuronectiformes > Pleuronectidae > Limanda > Limanda limanda. The sequence continues at coordinate 425,548 of NW_026870423.1, forward strand.
TTGCATCTGGACTAATTTGGGTCCTGCGGATCGATTGGTACCATCCCCGAGCTTGTACGACCTTCGGAAGAGGTCGACCGACGAAATTCCCCCAAATCTGAGGAGATATTCTTGAATAACTTTTTTTGTGAAGGTCGGAGAGACTTGCAAGTAGGCTCTACCCCCACTAAATGGGGTAGCGCACATCGATCGGTACCATCCTTGAGCTTCTCCGACTTTCGGAAGGGTTAGGGTTAGGGTTAGGGATGAAAGCACATAGGAGAAAGAGATATTCTTGAATAACTTTTTTTGTGAAGGTCGGAGAGACTTGCAAGTAGGCTCTACCCCCACTAAATGGGGTAGCGCGCATCGATCAGTACCATCCTTGAGCTTCTCCGACTTTTGGAAGGGTTAGGGTTAGGGTTAGGGATGAAAGCACATAGGAGAAAGAGATATTCTTGAATAACCTTTTTTGTGAAGGTCGGAGAGACTTGCAAGTAGGCTCTACCCCCACTAAATGGGGTAGCGCGCATCGATCGGTACCATCCTTGAGCTTCTCCGACTTTCGGAAGGGTTAGGGTTAGGGTTAGGGATGAAAGCACATAGGAGAAAGAGATATTCTTGAATAACTTTTTTTGTGAAGGTCGGAGAGACTTCCAAGTAGGCTCTACCCCCACTAAATGGGGTAGCGCGCATCGATCGGTACCATCCTTGAGCTTCTCCGACTTTCGGAAGGGTTAGGGTTAGGGTTAGGGATGAAAGCACATAGGAGAAAGAGATATTCTTGAATAACTTTTTTTGTGAAGGTCGGAGAGACTTGCAAGTAGGCTCTACCCCCACTAAATGGGGTAGCGCGCATCGATCGGTACCATCCTTGAGCTTCTCCGACTTTCGGAAGGGTTAGGGTTAGGGTTAGGGATGAAAGCACATAGGAGAAAGAGATATTCTTGAATAACTTTTTTTGTGAAGGTCGGAGAGACTTGGAAAGTGGTTGCATCTGGACTAATTTGGGTCCTGCGGATCGATTGGTACCATCCCCGAGCTTGTACGACCTTCGGAAGAGGTCGACCGACGAAATTCCCCCAAATCTGAGGAGATATTCTTGAATAACTTTTTTTGTGAAGGTCGGAGAGACTTGCAAGTAGGCTCTACCCCCACTAAATGGGGTAGCGCACATCGATCGGTACCATCCTTGAGCTTCTCCGACTTTCGGAAGGGTTAGGGTTAGGGTTAGGGATGAAAGCACATAGGAGAAAGAGATATTCTTGAATAACTTTTTTTGTGAAGGTCGGAGAGACTTGCAAGTAGGCTCTACCCCCACTAAATGGGGTAGCGCGCATCGATCGGTACCATCCTTGAGCTTCTCCGACTTTCGGAAGGGTTAGGGTTAGGGTTAGGGATGAAAGCACATAGGAGAAAGAGATATTCTTGAATAACTTTTTTTGTGAAGGTCGGAGAGACTTGGAAAGTGGTTGCATCTGGACTAATTTGGGTCCTGCGGATCGATTGGTACCATCCCCGAGCTTGTACGACCTTCGGAAGAGGTCGACCGACGAAATTCCCCCAAATCTGAGGAGATATTCTTGAATAACTTTTTTTGTGATGGTCGGAGAGACTTGCAAGTAGGCTCTACCCCCACTAAATGGGGTAGCGCACATCGATCGGTACCATCCTTGAGCTTCTCCGACTTTCGGAAGGGTTAGGGTTAGGGTTAGGGATGAAAGCACATAGGAGAAAGAGATATTCTTGAATAACTTTTTTTGTGAAGGTCGGAGAGACTTGCAAGTAGGCTCTACCCCCACTAAATGGGGTAGCGCGCATCGATCAGTACCATCCTTGAGCTTCTCCGACTTTTGGAAGGGTTAGGGTTAGGGTTAGGGATGAAAGCACATAGGAGAAAGAGATATTCTTGAATAACCTTTTTTGTGAAGGTCGGAGAGACTTGCAAGTAGGCTCTACCCCCACTAAATGGGGTAGCGCGCATCGATCGGTACCATCCTTGAGCTTCTCCGACTTTCGGAAGGGTTAGGGTTAGGGTTAGGGATGAAAGCACATAGGAGAAAGAGATATTCTTGAATAACTTTTTTTGTGAAGGTCGGAGAGACTTGCAAGTAGGCTCTACCCCCACTAAATGGGGTAGCGCGCATCGATCGGTACCATCCTTGAGCTTCTCCGACTTTCGGAAGGGTTAGGGTTAGGGTTAGGGATGAAAGCACATAGGAGAAAGAGATATTCTTGAATAACTTTTTTTGTGAAGGTCGGAGAGACTTGCAAGTAGGCTCTACCCCCACTAAATGGGGTAGCGCGCATCGATCGGTACCATCCTTGAGCTTCTCCGACTTTCGGAAGGGTTAGGGTTAGGGTTAGGGATGAAAGCACATAGGAGAAAGAGATATTCTTGAATAACTTTTTTTGTGAAGGTCGGAGAGACTTGGAAAGTGGTTGCATCTGGACTAATTTGGGTCCTGCGGATCGATTGGTACCATCCCCGAGCTTGTACGACCTTCGGAAGAGGTCGACCGACGAAATTCCCCCAAATCTGAGGAGATATTCTTGAATAACTTTTTTTGTGAAGGTCGGAGAGACTTGCAAGTAGGCTCTACCCCCACTAAATGGGGTAGCGCACATCGATCGGTACCATCCTTGAGCTTCTCCGACTTTCGGAAGGGTTAGGGTTAGGGTTAGGGATGAAAGCACATAGGAGAAAGAGATATTCTTGAATAACTTTTTTTGTGAAGGTCGGAGAGACTTGCAAGTAGGCTCTACCCCCACTAAATGGGGTAGCGCGCATCGATCGGTACCATCCTTGAGCTTCTCCGACTTTCGGAAGGGTTAGGGTTAGGGTTAGGGATGAAAGCACATAGGAGAAAGAGATATTCTTGAATAACTTTTTTTGTGAAGGTCGGAGAGACTTGGAAAGTGGTTGCATCTGGACTAATTTGGGTCCTGCGGATCGATTGGTACCATCCCCGAGCTTGTACGACCTTCGGAAGAGGTCGACCGACGAAATTCCCCCAAATCTGAGGAGATATTCTTGAATAACTTTTTTTGTGAAGGTCGGAGAGACTTGCAAGTAGGCTCTACCCCCACTAAATGGGGTAGCGCACATCGATCGGTACCATCCTTGAGCTTCTCCGACTTTCGGAAGGGTTAGGGTTAGGGTTAGGGATGAAAGCACATAGGAGAAAGAGATATTCTTGAATAACTTTTTTTGTGAAGGTCGGAGAGACTTGCAAGTAGGCTCTACCCCCACTAAATGGGGTAGCGCGCATCGATCGGTACCATCCTTGAGCTTCTCCGACTTTTGGAAGGGTTAGGGTTAGGGTTAGGGATGAAAGCACATAGGAGAAAGAGATATTCTTGAATAACTTTTTTTGTGAAGGTCGGAGAGACTTGCAAGTAGGCTCTACCCCCACTAAATGGGGTAGCGCGCATCGATCGGTACCATCCTTGAGCTTCTCCGACTTTCGGAAGGGTTAGGGTTAGGGTTAGGGATGAAAGCACATAGGAGAAAGAGATATTCTTGAATAACTTTTTTTGTGAAGGTCGGAGAGACTTGCAAGTAGGCTCTACCCCCACTAAATGGGGTAGCGCGCATCGATCGGTACCATCCTTGAGCTTCTCCGACTTTCAGAAGGGTTAGGGTTAGGGTTAGGGATGAAAGCACATAGGAGAAAGAGATATTCTTGAATAACTTTTTTTGTGAAGGTCGGAGAGACTTGCAAGTAGGCTCTACCCCCACTAAATGGGGTAGCGCGCATCGATCGGTACCATCCTTGAGCTTCTCCGACTTTCGGAAGGGTTAGGGTTAGGGTTAGGGATGAAAGCACATAGGAGAAAGAGATATTCTTGAATAACTTTTTTTGTGAAGGTCGGAGAGACTTGGAAAGTGGTTGCATCTGGACTAATTTGGGTCCTGCGGATCGATTGGTACCATCCCCGAGCTTGTACGACCTTCGGAAGAGGTCGACCGACGAAATTCCCCCAAATCTGAGGAGATATTCTTGAATAACTTTTTTTGTGAAGGTCGGAGAGACTTGCAAGTAGGCTCTACCCCCACTAAATGGGGTAGCGCACATCGATCGGTACCATCCTTGAGCTTCTCCGACTTTCGGAAGGGTTAGGGTTAGGGTTAGGGATGAAAGCACATAGGAGAAAGAGATATTCTTGAATAACTTTTTTTGTGAAGGTCGGAGAGACTTGCAAGTAGGCTCTACCCCCACTAAATGGGGTAGCGCGCATCGATCAGTACCATCCTTGAGCTTCTCCGACTTTTGGAAGGGTTAGGGTTAGGGTTAGGGATGAAAGCACATAGGAGAAAGAGATATTCTTGAATAACTTTTTTTGTGAAGGTCGGAGAGACTTGCAAGTAGGCTCTACCCCCACTAAATGGGGTAGCGCGCATCGATCGGTACCATCCTTGAGCTTCTCCGACTTTCGGAAGGGTTAGGGTTAGGGTTAGGGATGAAAGCACATAGGAGAAAGAGATATTCTTGAATAACTTTTTTTGTGAAGGTCGGAGAGACTTGCAAGTAGGCTCTACCCCCACTAAATGGGGTAGCGCGCATCGATCGGTACCATCCTTGAGCTTCTCCGACTTTCGGAAGGGTTAGGGTTAGGGTTAGGGATGAAAGCACATAGGAGAAAGAGATATTCTTGAATAACTTTTTTTGTGAAGGTCGGAGAGACTTGCAAGTAGGCTCTACCCCCACTAAATGGGGTAGCGCGCATCGATCGGTACCATCCTTGAGCTTCTCCGACTTTCGGAAGGGTTAGGGTTAGGGTTAGGGATGAAAGCACATAGGAGAAAGAGATATTCTTGAATAACTTTTTTTGTGAAGGTCGGAGAGACTTGGAAAGTGGTTGCATCTGGACTAATTTGGGTCCTGCGGATCGATTGGTACCATCCCCGAGCTTGTACGACCTTCGGAAGAGGTCGACCGACGAAATTCCCCCAAATCTGAGGAGATATTCTTGAATAACTTTTTTTGTGAAGGTCGGAGAGACTTGCAAGTAGGCTCTACCCCCACTAAATGGGGTAGCGCACATCGATCGGTACCATCCTTGAGCTTCTCCGACTTTCGGAAGGGTTAGGGTTAGGGTTAGGGATGAAAGCACATAGGAGAAAGAGATATTCTTGAATAACTTTTTTTGTGAAGGTCGGAGAGACTTGCAAGTAGGCTCTACCCCCACTAAATGGGGTAGCGCGCATCGATCGGTACCATCCTTGAGCTTCTCAGACTTTCGGAAGGGTTAGGGTTAGGGTTAGGGATGAAAGCACATAGGAGAAAGAGATATTCTTGAATAACTTTTTTTGTGAAGGTCGGAGAGACTTGCAAGTAGGCTCTACCCCCACTAAATGGGGTAGCGCGCATCGATTGGTACCATCCTTGAGCTTCTCCGACTTTCGGAAGGGTTAGGGTTAGGGTTAGGGATGAAAGCACATAGGAGAAAGAGATATTCTTGAATAACTTTTTTTGTGAAGGTCGGAGAGACTTGGAAAGTGGTTGCATCTGGACTAATTTGGGTCCTGCGGATCGATTGGTACCATCCCCGAGCTTGTACGACCTTCGGAAGAGGTCGACCGACGAAATTCCCCCAAATCTGAGGAGATATTCTTGAATAACTTTTTTTGTGAAGGTCGGAGAGACTTGCAAGTAGGCTCTACCCCCACTAAATGGGGTAGCGCACATCGATCGGTACCATCCTTGAGCTTCTCCGACTTTCGGAAGGGTTAGGGTTAGGGTTAGGGATGAAAGCACATAGGAGAAAGAGATATTCTTGAATAACTTTTTTTGTGAAGGTCGGAGAGACTTGCAAGTAGGCTCTACCCCCACTAAATGGGGTAGCGCGCATCGATCAGTACCATCCTTGAGCTTCTCCGACTTTTGGAAGGGTTAGGGTTAGGGTTAGGGATGAAAGCACATAGGAGAAAGAGATATTCTTGAATAACCTTTTTTGTGAAGGTCGGAGAGACTTGCAAGTAGGCTCTACCCCCACTAAATGGGGTAGCGCGCATCGATCGGTACCATCCTTGAGCTTCTCCGACTTTCGGAAGGGTTAGGGTTAGGGTTAGGGATGAAAGCACATAGGAGAAAGAGATATTCTTGAATAACTTTTTTTGTGAAGGTCGGAGAGACTTGCAAGTAGGCTCTACCCCCACTAAATGGGGTAGCGCGCATCGATCGGTACCATCCTTGAGCTTCTCCGACTTTCGGAAGGGTTAGGGTTAGGGTTAGGGATGAAAGCACATAGGAGAAAGAGATATTCTTGAATAACTTTTTTTGTGAAGGTCGGAGAGACTTGCAAGTAGGCTCTACCCCCACTAAATGGGGTAGCGCGCATCGATCGGTACCATCCTTGAGCTTCTCCGACTTTCGGAAGGGTTAGGGTTAGGGTTAGGGATGAAAGCACATAGGAGAAAGAGATATTCTTGAATAACTTTTTTTGTGAAGGTCGGAGAGACTTGGAAAGTGGTTGCATCTGGACTAATTTGGGTCCTGCGGATCGATTGGTACCATCCCCGAGCTTGTACGACCTTCGGAAGAGGTCGACCGACGAAATTCCCCCAAATCTGAGGAGATATTCTTGAATAACTTTTTTTGTGAAGGTCGGAGAGACTTGCAAGTAGGCTCTACCCCCACTAAATGGGGTAGCGCACATCGATCGGTACCATCCTTGAGCTTCTCCGACTTTCGGAAGGGTTAGGGTTAGGGTTAGGGATGAAAGCACATAGGAGAAAGAGATATTCTTGAATAACTTTTTTTGTGAAGGTCGGAGAGACTTGCAAGTAGGCTCTACCCCCACTAAATGGGGTAGCGCGCATCGATCGGTACCATCCTTGAGCTTCTCCGACTTTCGGAAGGGTTAGGGTTAGGGTTAGGGATGAAAGCACATAGGAGAAAGAGATATTCTTGAATAACTTTTTTTGTGAAGGTCGGAGAGACTTGGAAAGTGGTTGCATCTGGACTAATTTGGGTCCTGCGGATCGATTGGTACCATCCCCGAGCTTGTACGACCTTCGGAAGAGGTCGACCGACGAAATTCCCCCAAATCTGAGGAGATATTCTTGAATAACTTTTTTTGTGAAGGTCGGAGAGACTTGCAAGTAGGCTCTACCCCCACTAAATGGGGTAGCGCACATCGATCGGTACCATCCTTGAGCTTCTCCGACTTTCGGAAGGGTTAGGGTTAGGGTTAGGGATGAAAGCACATAGGAGAAAGAGATATTCTTGAATAACTTTTTTTGTGAAGGTCGGAGAGACTTGCAAGTAGGCTCTACCCCCACTAAATGGGGTAGCGCGCATCGATCAGTACCATCCTTGAGCTTCTCCGACTTTTGGAAGGGTTAGGGTTAGGGTTAGGGATGAAAGCACATAGGAGAAAGAGATATTCTTGAATAACCTTTTTTGTGAAGGTCGGAGAGACTTGCAAGTAGGCTCTACCCCCACTAAATGGGGTAGCGCGCATCGATCGGTACCATCCTTGAGCTTCTCCGACTTTCGGAAGGGTTAGGGTTAGGGTTAGGGATGAAAGCACATAGGAGAAAGAGATATTCTTGAATAACTTTTTTTGTGAAGGTCGGAGAGACTTGCAAGTAGGCTCTACCCCCACTAAATGGGGTAGCGCGCATCGATCGGTACCATCCTTGAGCTTCTCCGACTTTCGGAAGGGTTAGGGTTAGGGTTAGGGATGAAAGCACATAGGAGAAAGAGATATTCTTGAATAACTTTTTTTGTGAAGGTCGGAGAGACTTGCAAGTAGGCTCTACCCCCACTAAATGGGGTAGCGCGCATCGATCGGTACCATCCTTGAGCTTCTCCGACTTTCGGAAGGGTTAGGGTTAGGGTTAGGGATGAAAGCACATAGGAGAAAGAGATATTCTTGAATAACTTTTTTTGTGAAGGTCGGAGAGACTTGGAAAGTGGTTGCATCTGGACTAATTTGGGTCCTGCGGATCGATTGGTACCATCCCCGAGCTTGTACGACCTTCGGAAGAGGTCGACCGACGAAATTCCCCCAAATCTGAGGAGATATTCTTGAATAACTTTTTTTGTGAAGGTCGGAGAGACTTGCAAGTAGGCTCTACCCCCACTAAATGGGGTAGCGCACATCGATCGGTACCATCCTTGAGCTTCTCCGACTTTCGGAAGGGTTAGGGTTAGGGATGAAAGCACATAGGAGAAAGAGATATTCTTGAATAACTTTTTTTGTGAAGGTCGGAGAGACTTGCAAGTAGGCTCTACCCCCACTAAATGGGGTAGCGCGCATCGATCGGTACCATCCTTGAGCTTCTCCGACTTTCGGAAGGGTTAGGGTTAGGGTTAGGGATGAAAGCACATAGGAGAAAGAGATATTCTTGAATAACTTTTTTTGTGAAGGTCGGAGAGACTTGGAAAGTGGTTGCATCTGGACTAATTTGGGTCCTGCGGATCGATTGGTACCATCCCCGAGCTTGTACGACCTTCGGAAGAGGTCGACCGACGAAATTCCCCCAAATCTGAGGAGATATTCTTGAATAACTTTTTTTGTGAAGGTCGGAGAGACTTGCAAGTAGGCTCTACCCCCACTAAATGGGGTAGCGCACATCGATCGGTACCATCCTTGAGCTTCTCCGACTTTCGGAAGGGTTAGGGTTAGGGTTAGGGATGAAAGCACATAGGAGAAAGAGATATTCTTGAATAACTTTTTTTGTGAAGGTCGGAGAGACTTGCAAGTAGGCTCTACCCCCACTAAATGGGGTAGCGCGCATCGATCGGTACCATCCTTGAGCTTCTCCGACTTTTGGAAGGGTTAGGGTTAGGGTTAGGGATGAAAGCACATAGGAGAAAGAGATATTCTTGAATAACTTTTTTTGTGAAGGTCGGAGAGACTTGCAAGTAGGCTCTACCCCCACTAAATGGGGTAGCGCGCATCGATCGGTACCATCCTTGAGCTTCTCCGACTTTCGGAAGGGTTAGGGTTAGGGTTAGGGATGAAAGCACATAGGAGAAAGAGATATTCTTGAATAACTTTTTTTGTGAAGGTCGGAGAGACTTGCAAGTAGGCTCTACCCCCACTAAATGGGGTAGCGCGCATCGATCGGTACCATCCTTGAGCTTCTCCGACTTTCGGAAGGGTTAGGGTTAGGGTTAGGGATGAAAGCACATAGGAGAAAGAGATATTCTTGAATAACTTTTTTTGTGAAGGTCGGAGAGACTTGCAAGTAGGCTCTACCCCCACTAAATGGGGTAGCGCGCATCGATCGGTACCATCCTTGAGCTTCTCCGACTTTCGGAAGGGTTAGGGTTAGGGTTAGGGATGAAAGCACATAGGAGAAAGAGATATTCTTGAATAACTTTTTTTGTGAAGGTCGGAGAGACTTGGAAAGTGGTTGCATCTGGACTAATTTGGGTCCTGCGGATCGATTGGTACCATCCCCGAGTTTGTAAGACCTTCGGAAGAGGTCGACCGACGAAATTCCCCCAAATCTGAGGAGATATTCTTGAATAACTTTTTTTGTGAAGGTCGGAGAGACTTGCAAGTAGGCTCTACCCCCACTAAATGGGGTAGCGCACATCGATCGGTACCATCCTTGAGCTTCTCCGACTTTCGGAAGGGTTAGGGTTAGGGTTAGGGATGAAAGCACATAGGAGAAAGAGATATTCTTGAATAACTTTTTTTGTGAAGGTCGGAGAGACTTGCAAGTAGGCTGTACCCCCACTAAATGGGGTAGCGCACATCGATCAGTACCATCCTTGAGCTTCTCCGACTTTCGGAAGGGTTAGGGTTAGGGTTAGGGATGAAAGCACATAGGAGAAAGAGATATTCTTGAATAACTTTTTTTGTGAAGGTCGGAGAGACTTGGAAAGTGGTTGCATCTGGACTAATTTGGGTCCTGCAGATCGATTGGTACCATCCCCGAGCTTGTACGACCTTCGGAAGAGGTCGACCGACGAAATTCCCCCAAATCTGAGGAGATATTCTTGAATAACTTTTTTTGTGAAGGTCGGAGAGACTTGCAAGTAGGCTCTACCCCCACTAAATGGGGTAGCGCACATCGATCGGTACCATCCTTGAGCTTCTCCGACTTTCGGAAGGGTTAGGGTTAGGGTTAGGGATGAAAGCACATAGGAGAAAGAGATATTCTTGAATAACTTTTTTTGTGAAGGTCGGAGAGACTTGCAAGTAGGCTCTACCCCCACTAAATGGGGTAGCGCGCATCGATCGGTACCATCCTTGAGCTTCTCCGACTTTTGGAAGGGTTAGGGTTAGGGATGAAAGCACATAGGAGAAAGAGATATTCTTGAATAACTTTTTTTGTGAAGGTCGGAGAGACTTGCAAGTAGGCTCTACCCCCACTAAATGGGGTAGCGCGCATCGATCGGTACCATCCTTGAGCTTCTCCGACTTTCGGAAGGGTTAGGGTTAGGGATGAAAGCACATAGGAGAAAGAGATATTCTTGAATAACTTTTTTTGTGAAGGTCGGAGAGACTTGCAAGTAGGCTCTACCCCCACTAAATGGGGTAGCGCGCATCGATCGGTACTATCCTTGAGCTTCTCCGACTTTCGGAAGGGTTAGGGTTAGGGTTAGGGATGAAAGCACATAGGAGAAAGAGATATTCTTGAATAACTTTTTTTGTGAAGGTCGGAGAGACTTGCAAGTAGGCTCTACCCCCACTAAATGGGGTAGCGCGCATCGATCGGTACCATCCTTGAGCTTCTCCGACTTTCGGAAGGGTTAGGGTTAGGGTTAGGGATGAAAGCACATAGGAGAAAGAGATATTCTTGAATAACTTTTTTTGTGAAGGTCGGAGAGACTTGGAAAGTGGTTGCATCTGGACTAATTTGGGTCCTGCGGATCGATTGGTACCATCCCCGAGCTTGTACGACCTTCGGAAGAGGTCGACCGACGAAATTCCCCCAAATCTGAGGAGATATTCTTGAATAACTTTTTTTGTGAAGGTCGGAGAGACTTGCAAGTAGGCTCTACCCCCACTAAATGGGGTAGCGCACATCGATCGGTACCATCCTTGAGCTTCTCCGACTTTCGGAAGGGTTAGGGTTAGGGTTAGGGATGAAAGCACATAGGAGAAAGAGATATTCTTGAATAACTTTTTTTGTGAAGGTCGGAGAGACTTGCAAGTAGGCTCTACCCCCACTAAATGGGGTAGCGCGCATCGATCGGTACCATCCTTGAGCTTCTCCGACTTTCGGAAGGGTTAGGGTTAGGGTTAGGGATGAAAGCACATAGGAGAAAGAGATATTCTTGAATAACTTTTTTTGTGAAGGTCGGAGAGACTTGGAAAGTGGTTGCATCTGGACTACTTTGGGTCCTGCAGATCGATTGGTACCATCCCCGAGCTTGTACGACCTTCGGAAGAGGTCGACCGACGAAATTCCCCCAAATCTGAGGAGATATTCTTGAATAACTTTTTTTGTGAAGGTCGGAGAGACTTGCAAGTAGGCTCTACCCCCACTAAATGGGGTAGCGCACATCGATCGGTACCATCCTTGAGCTTCTCCGACTTTCGGAAGGGTTAGGGTTAGGGTTAGGGATGAAAGCACATAGGAGAAAGAGATATTCTTGAATAACTTTTTTTGTGAAGGTCGGAGAGACTTGCAAGTAGGCTCTACCCCCACTAAATGGGGTAGCGCGCATCGATCGGTACCATCCTTGAGCTTCTCCGACTTTTGGAAGGGTTAGGGTTAGGGTTAGGGATGAAAGCACATAGGAGAAAGAGATATTCTTGAATAACTTTTTTTGTGAAGGTCGGAGAGACTTGCAAGTAGGCTCTACCCCCACTAAATGGGGTAGCGCGCATCGATCGGTACCATCCTTGAGCTTCTCCGACTTTCGGAAGGGTTAGGGTTAGGGATGAAAGCACATAGGAGAAAGAGATATTCTTGAATAACTTTTTTTGTGAAGGTCGGAGAGACTTGCAAGTAGGCTCTACCCCCACTAAATGGGGTAGCACGCATCGATCGGTACTATCCTTGAGCTTCTCCGACTTTCGGAAGGGTTAGGGTTAGGGTTAGGGATGAAAGCACATAGGAGAAAGAGATATTCTTGAATAACTTTTTTTGTGAAGGTCGGAGAGACTTGGAAAGTGGTTGCATCTGGACAAATTTGGGTCCTGCGGATCGATTGGTACCATCCCCGAGCTTGTACGACCTTCGGAAGAGGTCGACCGACGAAATTCCCCCAAATCTGAGGAGATATTCTTGAATAACTTTTTTTGTGAAGGTCGGAGAGACTTGCAAGTAGGCTCTACCCCCACTAAATGGGGTAGCGCACATCGATCGGTACCATCCTTGAGCTTCTCCGACTTTCGGAAGGGTTAGGGTTAGGGTTAGGGATGAAAGCACATAGGAGAAAGAGATATTCTTGAATAACTTTTTTTGTGAAGGTCGGAGAGACTTGCAAGTAGGCTCTACCCCCACTAAATGGGGTAGCGCGCATCGATCGGTACCATCCTTGAGCTTCTCCGACTTTCGGAAGGGTTAGGGTTAGGGTTAGGGATGAAAGCACATAGGAGAAAGAGATATTCTTGAATAACTTTTTTTGTGAAGGTCGGAGAGACTTGGAAAGTGGTTGCATCTGGACTAATTTGGGTCCTGCGGATCGATTGGTACCATCCCCGAGCTTGTACGACCTTCGGAAGAGGTCGACCGACGAAATTCCCCCAAATCTGAGGAGATATTCTTGAATAACTTTTTTTGTGAAGGTCGGAGAGACTTGCAAGTAGGCTCTACCCCCACTAAATGGGGTAGCGCACATCGATCGGTACCATCCTTGAGCTTCTCCGACTTTCGGAAGGGTTAGGGTTAGGGTTAGGGATGAAAGCACATAGGAGAAAGAGATATTCTTGAATAACTTTTTTTGTGAAGGTCGGAGAGACTTGCAAGTAGGCTCTACCCCCACTAAATGGGGTAGCGCGCATCGATCGGTACCATCCTTGAGCTTCTCCGACTTTTGGAAGGGTTAGGGTTAGGGTTAGGGATGAAAGCACATAGGAGAAAGAGATATTCTTGAATAACTTTTTTTGTGAAGGTCGGAGAGACTTGCAAGTAGGCTCTACCCCCACTAAATGGGGTAGCGCGCATCGATCGGTACCATCCTTGAGCTTCTCCGACTTTCGGAAGGGTTAGGGTTAGGGTTAGGGATGAAAGCACATAGGAGAAAGAGATATTCTTAAATAACTTTTTTTGTGAAGGTCGGAGAGACTTGCAAGTAGGCTCTACCCCCACTAAATGGGGTAGCGCGCATCGATCGGTACCATCCTTGAGCTTCTCCGACTTTCGGAAGGGTTAGGGTTAGGGATGAAAGCACATAGGAGAAAGAGATATTCTTGAATAACTTTTTTTGTGAAGGTCGGAGAGACTTGCAAGTAGGCTCTACCCCCACTAAATGGGGTAGCGCACATCGATCGGTACCATCCTTGAGCTTCTCCGACTTTCGGAAGGGTTAGGGTTAGGGTTAGGGATGAAAGCACATAGGAGAAAGAGATATTCTTGAATAACTTTTTTTGTGAAGGTCGGAGAGACTTGCAAGTAGGCTCTACCCCCACTAAATGGGGTAGCGCGCATCGATCGGTACCATCCTTGAGCTTCTCCGACTTTTGGAAGGGTTAGGGTTAGGGTTAGGGATGAAAGCACATAGGAGAAAGAGATATTCTTGAATAACTTTTTTTGTGAAGGTCGGAGAGACTTGCAAGTAGGCTCTACCCCCACTAAATGGGGTAGCGCGCATCGATCGGTACCATCCTTGAGCTTCTCCGACTTTCGGAAGGGTTAGGGTTAGGGATGAAAGCACATAGGAGAAAGAGATATTCTTGAATAACTTTTTTTGTGAAGGTCGGAGAGACTTGCAAGTAGGCTCTACCCCCACTAAATGGGGTAGCACGCATCGATCGGTACTATCCTTGAGCTTCTCCGACTTTCGGAAGGGTTAGGGTTAGGGTTAGGGATGAAAGCACATAGGAGAAAGAGATATTCTTGAATAACTTTTTTTGTGAAGGTCGGAGAGACTTGGAAAGTGGTTGCATCTGGACTAATTTGGGTCCTGCGGATCGATTGGTACCATCCCCGAGCTTGTACGACCTTCGGAAGAGGTCGACCGACGAAATTCCCCCAAATCTGAGGAGATATTCTTGAATAACTTTTTTTGTGAAGGTCGGAGAGACTTGCAAGTAGGCTCTACCCCCACTAAATGGGGTAGCGCACATCGATCGGTACCATCCTTGAGCTTCTCCGACTTTCGGAAGGGTTAGGGTTAGGGTTAGGGATGAAAGCACATAGGAGAAAGAGATATTCTTGAATAACTTTTTTTGTGAAGGTCGGAGAGACTTGCAAGTAGGCTCTACCCCCACTAAATGGGGTAGCGCGCATCGATCGGTACCATCCTTGAGCTTCTCCGACTTTCGGAAGGGTTAGGGTTAGGGTTAGGGATGAAAGCACATAGGAGAAAGAGATATTCTTGAATAACTTTTTTTGTGAAGGTCGGAGAGACTTGGAAAGTGGTTGCATCTGGACTAATTTGGGTCCTGCGGATCGATTGGTACCATCCCCGAGCTTGTACGACCTTCGGAAGAGGTCGACCGACGAAATTCCCCCAAATCTGAGGAGATATTCTTGAATAACTTTTTTTGTGAAGGTCGGAGAGACTTGCAAGTAGGCTCTACCCCCACTAAATGGGGTAGCGCACATCGATCGGTACCATCCTTGAGCTTCTCCGACTTTCGGAAGGGTTAGGGTTAGGGTTAGGGATGAAAGCACATAGGAGAAAGAGATATTCTTGAATAACTTTTTTTGTGAAGGTCGGAGAGACTTGCAAGTAGGCTCTACCCCCACTAAATGGGGTAGCGCGCATCGATCGGTACCATCCTTGAGCTTCTCCGACTTTTGGAAGGGTTAGGGTTAGGGTTAGGGATGAAAGCACATAGGAGAAAGAGATATTCTTGAATAACTTTTTTTGTGAAGGTCGGAGAGACTTGCAAGTAGGCTCTACCCCCACTAAATGGGGTAGCGCGCATCGATCGGTACCATCCTTGAGCTTCTCCGACTTTCGGAAGGGTTAGGGTTAGGGTTAGGGATGAAAGCACATAGGAGAAAGAGATATTCTTAAATAACTTTTTTTGTGAAGGTCGGAGAGACTTGCAAGTAGGCTCTACCCCCACTAAATGGGGTAGCGCGCATCGATCGGTACCATCCTTGAGCTTCTCCGACTTTCGGAAGGGTTAGGGTTAGGGATGAAAGCACATAGGAGAAAGAGATATTCTTGAATAACTTTTTTTGTGAAGGTCGGAGAGACTTGCAAGTAGGCTCTACCCCCACTAAATGGGGTAGCGCGCATCGATCGGTACCATCCTTGAGCTTCTCCGACTTTTGGAAGGGTTAGGGTTAGGGATGAAAGCACATAGGAGAAAGAGATATTCTTGAATAACTTTTTTTGTGAAGGTCGGAGAGACTTGCAAGTAGGCTCTACCCCCACTAAATGGGGTAGCGCGCATCGATCGGTACCATCCTTGAGCTTCTCCGACTTTCGGAAGGGTTAGGGTTAGGGTTAGGGATGAAAGCACATAGGAGAAAGAGATATTCTTGAATAACTTTTTTTGTGAAGGTCGGAGAGACTTGCAAGTAGGCTCTACCCCCACTAAATGGGGTAGCGCGCATCGATCGGTACCATCCTTGAGCTTCTCCGACTTTCGGAAGGGTTAGGGTTAGGGTTAGGGATGAAAGCACATAGGAGAAAGAGATATTCTTGAATAACTTTTTTTGTGAAGGTCGGAGAGACTTGCAAGTAGGCTCTACCCCCACTAAATGGGGTAGCGCGCATCGATCGGTACCATCCTTGAGCTTCTCCGACTTTCGGAAGGGTTAGGGTTAGGGTTAGGGATGAAAGCACATAGGAGAAAGAGATATTCTTGAATAACTTTTTTTGTGAAGGTCGGAGAGACTTGGAAAGTGGTTGCATCTGGACTAATTTGGGTCCTGCGGATCGATTGGTACCATCCCCGAGCTTGTACGACCTTCGGAAGAGGTCGACCGACGAAATTCCCCCAAATCTGAGGAGATATTCTTGAATAACTTTTTTTGTGAAGGTCGGAGAGACTTGCAAGTAGGCTCTACCCCCACTAAATGGGGTAGCGCACATCGATCGGTACCATCCTTGAGCTTCTCCGACTTTCGGAAGGGTTAGGGTTAGGGTTAGGGATGAAAGCACATAGGAGAAAGAGATATTCTTGAATAACTTTTTTTGTGAAGGTCGGAGAGACTTGCAAGTAGGCTCTACCCCCACTAAATGGGGTAGCGCGCATCGATCAGTACCATCCTTGAGCTTCTCCGACTTTTGGAAGGGTTAGGGTTAGGGTTAGGGATGAAAGCACATAGGAGAAAGAGATATTCTTGAATAACTTTTTTTGTGAAGGTCGGAGAGACTTGCAAGTAGGCTCTACCCCCACTAAATGGGGTAGCGCGCATCGATCGGTACCATCCTTGAGCTTCTCCGACTTTCGGAAGGGTTAGGGTTAGGGTTAGGGATGAAAGCACATAGGAGAAAGAGATATTCTTGAATAACTTTTTTTGTGAAGGTCGGAGAGACTTGCAAGTAGGCTCTACCCCCACTAAATGGGGTAGCGCGCATCGATCGGTACCATCCTTGAGCTTCTCCGACTTTCGGAAGGGTTAGGGTTAGGGTTAGGGATGAAAGCACATAGGAGAAAGAGATATTCTTGAATAACTTTTTTTGTGAAGGTCGGAGAGACTTGCAAGTAGGCTCTACCCCCACTAAATGGGGTAGCGCGCATCGATCGGTACCATCCTTGAGCTTCTCCGACTTTCGGAAGGGTTAGGGTTAGGGTTAGGGATGAAAGCACATAGGAGAAAGAGATATTCTTGAATAACTTTTTTTGTGAAGGTCGGAGAGACTTGGAAAGTGGTTGCATCTGGACTAATTTGGGTCCTGCGGATCGATTGGTACCATCCCCGAGCTTGTACGACCTTCGGAAGAGGTCGACCGACGAAATTCCCCCAAATCTGAGGAGATATTCTTGAATAACTTTTTTTGTGAAGGTCGGAGAGACTTGCAAGTAGGCTCTACCCCCACTAAATGGGGTAGCGCACATCGATCGGTACCATCCTTGAGCTTCTCCGACTTTCGGAAGGGTTAGGGTTAGGGTTAGGGATGAAAGCACATAGGAGAAAGAGATATTCTTGAATAACTTTTTTTGTGAAGGTCGGAGAGACTTGCAAGTAGGCTCTACCCCCACTAAATGGGGTAGCGCGCATCGATCAGTACCATCCTTGAGCTTCTCCGACTTTCGGAAGGGTTAGGGTTAGGGTTAGGGATGAAAGCACATAGGAGAAAGAGATATTCTTGAATAACTTTTTTTGTGAAGGTCGGAGAGACTTGGAAAGTGGTTGCATCTGGACTAATTTGGGTCCTGCGGATCGATTGGTACCATCCCCGAGCTTGTACGACCTTCGGAAGAGGTCGACCGACGAAATTCCCCCAAATCTGAGGAGATATTCTTGAATAACTTTTTTTGTGAAGGTCGGAGAGACTTGCAAGTAGGCTCTACCCCCACTAAATGGGGTAGCGCACATCGATCGGTACCATCCTTGAGCTTCTCCGACTTTCGGAAGGGTTAGGGTTAGGGTTAGGGATGAAAGCACATAGGAGAAAGAGATATTCTTGAATAACTTTTTTTGTGAAGGTCGGAGAGACTTGCAAGTAGGCTCTACCACCACTAAATGGGGTAGCGCGCATCGATCGGTACCATCCTTGAGCTTCTCCGACTTTTGGAAGGGTTAGGGTTAGGGTTAGGGATGAAAGCACATAGGAGAAAGAGATATTCTTGAATAACTTTTTTTGTGAAGGTCGGAGAGACTTGCAAGTAGGCTCTACCCCCACTAAATGGGGTAGCGCGCATCGATCGGTACCATCCTTGAGCTTCTCCGACTTTCGGAAGGGTTAGGGTTAGGGATGAAAGCACATAGGAGAAAGAGATATTCTTGAATAACTTTTTTTGTGAAGGTCGGAGAGACTTGCAAGTAGGCTCTACCCCCACTAAATGGGGTAGCGCGCATCGATCGGTACCATCCTTGAGCTTCTCCGACTTTCGGAAGGGTTAGGGTTAGGGTTAGGGATGAAAGCACATAGGAGAAAGAGATATTCTTGAATAACTTTTTTTGTGAAGGTCGGAGAGACTTGCAAGTAGGCTCTACCCCCACTAAATGGGGTAGCGCGCATCGATCGGTACCATCCTTGAGCTTCTCCGACTTTCGGAAGGGTTAGGGTTAGGGTTAGGGATGAAAGCACATAGGAGAAAGAGATATTCTTGAATAACTTTTTTTGTGAAGGTCGGAGAGACTTGGAAAGTGGTTGCATCTGGACTAATTTGGGTCCTGCGGATCGATTGGTACCATCCCCGAGTTTGTAAGACCTTCGGAAGAGGTCGACCGACGAAATTCCCCCAAATCTGAGGAGATATTCTTGAATAACTTTTTTTGTGAAGGTCGGAGAGACTTGCAAGTAGGCTCTACCCCCACTAAATGGGGTAGCGCACATCGATCGGTACCATCCTTGAGCTTCTCCGACTTTCGGAAGGGTTAGGGTTAGGGTTAGGGATGAAAGCACATAGGAGAAAGAGATATTCTTGAATAACTTTTTTTGTGAAGGTCGGAGAGACTTGCAAGTAGGCTCTACCCCCACTAAATGGGGTAGCGCGCATCGATCAGTACCATCCTTGAGCTTCTCCGACTTTCGGAAGGGTTAGGGTTAGGGTTAGGGATGAAAGCACATAGGAGAAAGAGATATTCTTGAATAACTTTTTTTGTGAAGGTCGGAGAGACTTGGAAAGTGGTTGCATCTGGACTAATTTGGGTCCTGCGGATCGATTGGTACCATCCCCGAGCTTTTACGACCTTCGGAAGAGGTCGACCGACGAAATTCCCCCAAATCTGAGGAGATATTCTTGAATAACTTTTTTTGTGAAGGTCGGAGAGACTTGCAAGTAGGCTCTACCCCCACTAAATGGGGTAGCGCACATCGATCGGTACCATCCTTGAGCTTCTCCGACTTTCGGAAGGGTTAGGGTTAGGGTTAGGGATGAAAGCACATAGGAGAAAGAGATATTCTTGAATAACTTTTTTTGTGAAGGTCGGAGAGACTTGCAAGTAGGCTCTACCCCCACTAAATGGGGTAGCGCGCATCGATCGGTACCATCCTTGAGCTTCTCCGACTTTCGGAAGGGTTAGGGTTAGGGTTAGGGATGAAAGCACATAGGAGAAAGAGATATTCTTGAATAACTTTTTTTGTGAAGGTCGGAGAGACTTGGAAAGTGGTTGCATCTGGACTAATTTGGGTCCTGCGGATCGATTGGTACCATCCCCGAGCTTGTACGACCTTCGGAAGAGGTCGACCGACGAAATTCCCCCAAATCTGAGGAGATATTCTTGAATAACTTTTTTTGTGAAGGTCGGAGAGACTTGCAAGTAGGCTCTACCCCCACTAAATGGGGTAGCGCACATCGATCGGTACCATCCTTGAGCTTCTCCGACTTTCGGAAGGGTTAGGGTTAGGGTTAGGGATGAAAGCACATAGGAGAAAGAGATATTCTTGAATAACTTTTTTTGTGAAGGTCGGAGAGACTTGCAAGTAGGCTCTACCCCCACTAAATGGAGTAGCGCGCATCGATCGGTACCATCCTTGAGCTTCTCCGACTTTTGGAAGGGTTAGGGTTAGGGTTAGGGATGAAAGCACATAGGAGAAAGAGATATTCTTGAATAACTTTTTTTGTGAAGGTCGGAGAGACTTGCAAGTAGGCTCTACCCCCACTAAATGGGGTAGCGCGCATCGATCGGTACCATCCTTGAGCTTCTCCGACTTTCGGAAGGGTTAGGGTTAGGGTTAGGGATGAAAGCACATAGGAGAAAGAGATATTCTTGAATAACTTTTTTTGTGAAGGTCGGAGAGACTTGCAAGTAGGCTCTACCCCCACTAAATGGGGTAGCGCGCATCGATCGGTACCATCCTTGAGCTTCTCCGACTTTCGGAAGGGTTAGGGTTAGGGTTAGGGATGAAAGCACATAGGAGAAAGAGATATTCTTGAATAACTTTTTTTGTGAAGGTCGGAGAGACTTGCAAGTAGGCTCTACCCCCACTAAATGGGGTAGCGCGCATCGATCGGTACCATCCTTGAGCTTCTCCGACTTTCGGAAGGGTTAGGGTTAGGGTTAGGGATGAAAGCACATAGGAGAAAGAGATATTCTTGAATAACTTTTTTTGTGAAGGTCGGAGAGACTTGCAAGTAGGCTCTACCCCCACTAAATGGGGTAGCGCGCATCGATCGGTACCATCCTTGAGCTTCTCCGACTTTCGGAAGGGTTAGGGTTAGGGTTAGGGATGAAAGCACATAGGAGAAAGAGATATTCTTGAATAACTTTTTTTGTGAAGGTCGGAGAGACTTGGAAAGTGGTTGCATCTGGACTAATTTGGGTCCTGCGGATCGATTGGTACCATCCCCGAGTTTGTAAGACCTTCGGAAGAGGTCGACCGACGAAATTCCCCCAAATCTGAGGAGATATTCTTGAATAACTTTTTTTGTGAAGGTCGGAGAGACTTGCAAGTAGGCTCTACCCCCACTAAATGGGGTAGCGCACATCGATCGGTACCATCCTTGAGCTTCTCCGACTTTCGGAAGGGTTAGGGTTAGGGTTAGGGATGAAAGCACATAGGAGAAAGAGATATTCTTGAATAACTTTTTTTGTGAAGGTCGGAGAGACTTGCAAGTAGGCTCTACCCCCACTAAATGGGGTAGCGCGCATCGATCAGTACCATCCTTGAGCTTCTCCGACTTTCGGAAGGGTTAGGGTTAGGGTTAGGGATGAAAGCACATAGGAGAAAGAGATATTCTTGAATAACTTTTTTTGTGAAGGTCGGAGAGACTTGGAAAGTGGTTGCATCTGGACTAATTTGGGTCCTGCGGATCGATTGGTACCATCCCCGAGCTTTTACGACCTTCGGAAGAGGTCGACCGACGAAATTCCCCCAAATCTGAGGAGATATTCTTGAATAACTTTTTTTGTGAAGGTCGGAGAGACTTGCAAGTAGGCTCTACCCCCACTAAATGGGGTAGCGCACATCGATCGGTACCATCCTTGAGCTTCTCCGACTTTCGGAAGGGTTAGGGTTAGGGTTAGGGATGAAAGCACATAGGAGAAAGAGATATTCTTGAATAACTTTTTTTGTGAAGGTCGGAGAGACTTGCAAGTAGGCTCTACCCCCACTAAATGGGGTAGCGCGCATCGATCGGTACCATCCTTGAGCTTCTCCGACTTTCGGAAGGGTTAGGGTTAGGGTTAGGGATGAAAGCACATAGGAGAAAGAGATATTCTTGAATAACTTTTTTTGTGAAGGTCGGAGAGACTTGGAAAGTGGTTGCATCTGGACTAATTTGGGTCCTGCGGATCGATTGGTACCATCCCCGAGCTTGTACGACCTTCGGAAGAGGTCGACCGACGAAATTCCCCCAAATCTGAGGAGATATTCTTGAATAACTTTTTTTGTGAAGGTCGGAGAGACTTGCAAGTAGGCTCTACCCCCACTAAATGGGGTAGCGCACATCGATCGGTACCATCCTTGAGCTTCTCCGACTTTCGGAAGGGTTAGGGTTAGGGTTAGGGATGAAAGCACATAGGAGAAAGAGATATTCTTGAATAACTTTTTTTGTGAAGGTCGGAGAGACTTGCAAGTAGGCTCTACCCCCACTAAATGGAGTAGCGCGCATCGATCGGTACCATCCTTGAGCTTCTCCGACTTTTGGAAGGGTTAGGGTTAGGGTTAGGGATGAAAGCACATAGGAGAAAGAGATATTCTTGAATAACTTTTTTTGTGAAGGTCGGAGAGACTTGCAAGTAGGCTCTACCCCCACTAAATGGGGTAGCGCGCATCGATCGGTACCATCCTTGAGCTTCTCCGACTTTCGGAAGGGTTAGGGTTAGGGTTAGGGATGAAAGCACATAGGAGAAAGAGATATTCTTGAATAACTTTTTTTGTGAAGGTCGGAGAGACTTGCAAGTAGGCTCTACCCCCACTAAATGGGGTAGCGCGCATCGATCGGTACCATCCTTGAGCTTCTCCGACTTTCGGAAGGGTTAGGGTTAGGGTTAGGGATGAAAGCACATAGGAGAAAGAGATATTCTTGAATAACTTTTTTTGTGAAGGTCGGAGAGACTTGCAAGTAGGCTCTACCCCCACTAAATGGGGTAGCGCGCATCGATCGGTACCATCCTTGAGCTTCTCCGACTTTCGGAAGGGTTAGGGTTAGGGTTAGGGATGAAAGCACATAGGAGAAAGAGATATTCTTGAATAACTTTTTTTGTGAAGGTCGGAGAGACTTGGAAAGTGGTTGCATCTGGACTAATTTGGGTCCTGCGGATCGATTGGTACCATCCCCGAGTTTGTAAGACCTTCGGAAGAGGTCGACCGACGAAATTCCCCCAAATCTGAGGAGATATTCTTGAATAACTTTTTTTGTGAAGGTCGGAGAGACTTGCAAGTAGGCTCTACCCCCACTAAATGGGGTAGCGCACATCGATCGGTACCATCCTTGAGCTTCTCCGACTTTCGGAAGGGTTAGGGTTAGGGTTAGGGATGAAAGCACATAGGAGAAAGAGATATTCTTGAATAACTTTTTTTGTGAAGGTCGGAGAGACTTGCAAGTAGGCTGTACCCCCACTAAATGGGGTAGCGCACATCGATCAGTACCATCCTTGAGCTTCTCCGACTTTCGGAAGGGTTAGGGTTAGGGTTAGGGATGAAAGCACATAGGAGAAAGAGATATTCTTGAATAACTTTTTTTGTGAAGGTCGGAGAGACTTGGAAAGTGGTTGCATCTGGACTAATTTGGGTCCTGCAGATCGATTGGTACCATCCCCGAGCTTGTACGACCTTCGGAAGAGGTCGACCGACGAAATTCCCCCAAATCTGAGGAGATATTCTTGAATAACTTTTTTTGTGAAGGTCGGAGAGACTTGCAAGTAGGCTCTACCCCCACTAAATGGGGTAGCGCACATCGATCGGTACCATCCTTGAGCTTCTCCGACTTTCGGAAGGGTTAGGGTTAGGGTTAGGGATGAAAGCACATAGGAGAAAGAGATATTCTTGAATAACTTTTTTTGTGAAGGTCGGAGAGACTTGCAAGTAGGCTCTACCCCCACTAAATGGGGTAGCGCGCATCGATCGGTACCATCCTTGAGCTTCTCCGACTTTTGGAAGGGTTAGGGTTAGGGATGAAAGCACATAGGAGAAAGAGATATTCTTGAATAACTTTTTTTGTGAAGGTCGGAGAGACTTGCAAGTAGGCTCTACCCCCACTAAATGGGGTAGCGCGCATCGATCGGTACCATCCTTGAGCTTCTCCGACTTTCGGAAGGGTTAGGGTTAGGGATGAAAGCACATAGGAGAAAGAGATATTCTTGAATAACTTTTTTTGTGAAGGTCGGAGAGACTTGCAAGTAGGCTCTACCCCCACTAAATGGGGTAGCGCGCATCGATCGGTACTATCCTTGAGCTTCTCCGACTTTCGGAAGGGTTAGGGTTAGGGTTAGGGATGAAAGCACATAGGAGAAAGAGATATTCTTGAATAACTTTTTTTGTGAAGGTCGGAGAGACTTGCAAGTAGGCTCTACCCCCACTAAATGGGGTAGCGCGCATCGATCGGTACCATCCTTGAGCTTCTCCGACTTTCGGAAGGGTTAGGGTTAGGGTTAGGGATGAAAGCACATAGGAGAAAGAGATATTCTTGAATAACTTTTTTTGTGAAGGTCGGAGAGACTTGGAAAGTGGTTGCATCTGGACTAATTTGGGTCCTGCGGATCGATTGGTACCATCCCCGAGCTTGTACGACCTTCGGAAGAGGTCGACCGACGAAATTCCCCCAAATCTGAGGAGATATTCTTGAATAACTTTTTTTGTGAAGGTCGGAGAGACTTGCAAGTAGGCTCTACCCCCACTAAATGGGGTAGCGCACATCGATCGGTACCATCCTTGAGCTTCTCCGACTTTCGGAAGGGTTAGGGTTAGGGTTAGGGATGAAAGCACATAGGAGAAAGAGATATTCTTGAATAACTTTTTTTGTGAAGGTCGGAGAGACTTGCAAGTAGGCTCTACCCCCACTAAATGGGGTAGCGCGCATCGATCGGTACCATCCTTGAGCTTCTCCGACTTTCGGAAGGGTTAGGGTTAGGGTTAGGGATGAAAGCACATAGGAGAAAGAGATATTCTTGAATAACTTTTTTTGTGAAGGTCGGAGAGACTTGGAAAGTGGTTGCATCTGGACTAATTTGGGTCCTGCAGATCGATTGGTACCATCCCCGAGCTTGTACGACCTTCGGAAGAGGTCGACCGACGAAATTCCCCCAAATCTGAGGAGATATTCTTGAATAACTTTTTTTGTGAAGGTCGGAGAGACTTGCAAGTAGGCTCTACCCCCACTAAATGGGGTAGCGCACATCGATCGGTACCATCCTTGAGCTTCTCCGACTTTCGGAAGGGTTAGGGTTAGGGTTAGGGATGAAAGCACATAGGAGAAAGAGATATTCTTGAATAACTTTTTTTGTGAAGGTCGGAGAGACTTGCAAGTAGGCTCTACCCCCACTAAATGGGGTAGCGCGCATCGATCGGTACCATCCTTGAGCTTCTCCGACTTTCGGAAGGGTTAGGGTTAGGGATGAAAGCACATAGGAGAAAGAGATATTCTTGAATAACTTTTTTTGTGAAGGTCGGAGAGACTTGCAAGTAGGCTCTACCCCCACTAAATGGGGTAGCGCGCATCGATCGGTACTATCCTTGAGCTTCTCCGACTTTCGGAAGGGTTAGGGTTAGGGTTAGGGATGAAAGCACATAGGAGAAAGAGATATTCTTGAATAACTTTTTTTGTGAAGGTCGGAGAGACTTGCAAGTAGGCTCTACCCCCACTAAATGGGGTAGCGCGCATCGATCGGTACCATCCTTGAGCTTCTCCGACTTTCGGAAGGGTTAGGGTTAGGGTTAGGGATGAAAGCACATAGGAGAAAGAGATATTCTTGAATAACTTTTTTTGTGAAGGTCGGAGAGACTTGGAAAGTGGTTGCATCTGGACTAATTTGGGTCCTGCGGATCGATTGGTACCATCCCCGAGCTTGTACGACCTTCGGAAGAGGTCGACCGACGAAATTCCCCCAAATCTGAGGAGATATTCTTGAATAACTTTTTTTGTGAAGGTCGGAGAGACTTGCAAGTAGGCTCTACCCCCACTAAATGGGGTAGCGCACATCGATCGGTACCATCCTTGAGCTTCTCCGACTTTCGGAAGGGTTAGGGTTAGGGTTAGGGATGAAAGCACATAGGAGAAAGAGATATTCTTGAATAACTTTTTTTGTGAAGGTCGGAGAGACTTGCAAGTAGGCTCTACCCCCACTAAATGGGGTAGCGCGCATCGATCGGTACCATCCTTGAGCTTCTCCGACTTTCGGAAGGGTTAGGGTTAGGGTTAGGGATGAAAGCACATAGGAGAAAGAGATATTCTTGAATAACTTTTTTTGTGAAGGTCGGAGAGACTTGGAAAGTGGTTGCATCTGGACTAATTTGGGTCCTGCAGATCGATTGGTACCATCCCCGAGCTTGTACGACCTTCGGAAGAGGTCGACCGACGAAATTCCCCCAAATCTGAGGAGATATTCTTGAATAACTTTTTTTGTGAAGGTCGGAGAGACTTGCAAGTAGGCTCTACCCCCACTAAATGGGGTAGCGCACATCGATCGGTACCATCCTTGAGCTTCTCCGACTTTCGGAAGGGTTAGGGTTAGGGTTAGGGATGAAAGCACATAGGAGAAAGAGATATTCTTGAATAACTTTTTTTGTGAAGGTCGGAGAGACTTGCAAGTAGGCTCTACCCCCACTAAATGGGGTAGCGCGCATCGATCGGTACCATCCTTGAGCTTCTCCGACTTTTGGAAGGGTTAGGGTTAGGGTTAGGGATGAAAGCACATAGGAGAAAGAGATATTCTTGAATAACTTTTTTTGTGAAGGTCGGAGAGACTTGCAAGTAGGCTCTACCCCCACTAAATGGGGTAGCGCGCATCGATCGGTACCATCCTTGAGCTTCTCCGACTTTCGGAAGGGTTAGGGTTAGGGATGAAAGCACATAGGAGAAAGAGATATTCTTGAATAACTTTTTTTGTGAAGGTCGGAGAGACTTGCAAGTAGGCTCTACCCCCACTAAATGGGGTAGCACGCATCGATCGGTACTATCCTTGAGCTTCTCCGACTTTCGGAAGGGTTAGGGTTAGGGATGAAAGCACATAGGAGAAAGAGATATTCTTGAATAACTTTTTTTGTGAAGGTCGGAGAGACTTGGAAAGTGGTTGCATCTGGACTAATTTGGGTCCTGCGGATCGATTGGTACCATCCCCGAGCTTGTACGACCTTCGGAAGAGGTCGACCGACGAAATTCCCCCAAATCTGAGGAGATATTCTTGAATAACTTTTTTTGTGAAGGTCGGAGAGACTTGCAAGTAGGCTCTACCCCCACTAAATGGGGTAGCGCACATCGATCGGTACCATCCTTGAGCTTCTCCGACTTTCGGAAGGGTTAGGGTTAGGGTTAGGGATGAAAGCACATAGGAGAAAGAGATATTCTTGAATAACTTTTTTTGTGAAGGTCGGAGAGACTTGCAAGTAGGCTCTACCCCCACTAAATGGGGTAGCGCGCATCGATCGGTACCATCCTTGAGCTTCTCCGACTTTCGGAAGGGTTAGGGTTAGGGTTAGGGATGAAAGCACATAGGAGAAAGAGATATTCTTGAATAACTTTTTTTGTGAAGGTCGGAGAGACTTGGAAAGTGGTTGCATCTGGACTAATTTGGGTCCTGCGGATCGATTGGTACCATCCCCGAGCTTGTACGACCTTCGGAAGAGGTCGACCGACGAAATTCCCCCAAATCTGAGGAGATATTCTTGAATAACTTTTTTTGTGAAGGTCGGAGAGACTTGCAAGTAGGCTCTACCCCCACTAAATGGGGTAGCGCACATCGATCGGTACCATCCTTGAGCTTCTCCGACTTTCGGAAGGGTTAGGGTTAGGGTTAGGGATGAAAGCACATAGGAGAAAGAGATATTCTTGAATAACTTTTTTTGTGAAGGTCGGAGAGACTTGCAAGTAGGCTCTACCCCCACTAAATGGGGTAGCGCGCATCGATCGGTACCATCCTTGAGCTTCTCCGACTTTTGGAAGGGTTAGGGTTAGGGTTAGGGATGAAAGCACATAGGAGAAAGAGATATTCTTGAATAACTTTTTTTGTGAAGGTCGGAGAGACTTGCAAGTAGGCTCTACCCCCACTAAATGGGGTAGCGCGCATCGATCGGTACCATCCTTGAGCTTCTCCGACTTTCGGAAGGGTTAGGGTTAGGGTTAGGGATGAAAGCACATAGGAGAAAGAGATATTCTTGAATAACTTTTTTTGTGAAGGTCGGAGAGACTTGCAAGTAGGCTCTACCCCCACTAAATGGGGTAGCGCGCATCGATCGGTACCATCCTTGAGCTTCTCCGACTTTCGGAAGGGTTAGGGTTAGGGATGAAAGCACATAGGAGAAAGAGATATTCTTGAATAACTTTTTTTGTGAAGGTCGGAGAGACTTGCAAGTAGGCTCTACCCCCACTAAATGGGGTAGCGCGCATCGATCGGTACTATCCTTGAGCTTCTCCGACTTTCGGAAGGGTTAGGGTTAGGGTTAGGGATGAAAGCACATAGGAGAAAGAGATATTCTTGAATAACTTTTTTTGTGAAGGTCGGAGAGACTTGGAAAGTGGTTGCATCTGGACTAATTTGGGTCCTGCGGATCGATTGGTACCATCCCCGAGTTTGTAAGACCTTCGGAAGAGGTCGACCGACGAAATTCCCCCAAATCTGAGGAGATATTCTTGAATAACTTTTTTTGTGAAGGTCGGAGAGACTTGCAAGTAGGCTCTACCCCCACTAAATGGGGTAGCGCACATCGATCGGTACCATCCTTGAGCTTCTCCGACTTTCGGAAGGGTTAGGGTTAGGGTTAGGGATGAAAGCACATAGGAGAAAGAGATATTCTTGAATAACTTTTTTTGTGAAGGTCGGAGAGACTTGCAAGTAGGCTGTACCCCCACTAAATGGGGTAGCGCACATCGATCAGTACCATCCTTGAGCTTCTCCGACTTTCGGAAGGGTTAGGGTTAGGGTTAGGGATGAAAGCACATAGGAGAAAGAGATATTCTTGAATAACTTTTTTTGTGAAGGTCGGAGAGACTTGGAAAGTGGTTGCATCTGGACTAATTTGGGTCCTGCAGATCGATTGGTACCATCCCCGAGCTTGTACGACCTTCGGAAGAGGTCGACCGACGAAATTCCCCCAAATCTGAGGAGATATTCTTGAATAACCTTTTTTGTGAAGGTCGGAGAGACTTGCAAGTAGGCTCTACCCCCACTAAATGGGGTAGCGCACATCGATCGGTACCATCCTTGAGCTTCTCCGACTTTCGGAAGGGTTAGGGTTAGGGTTAGGGATGAAAGCACATAGGAGAAAGAGATATTCTTGAATAACTTTTTTTGTGAAGGTCGGAGAGACTTGCAAGTAGGCTCTACCCCCACTAAATGGGGTAGCGCGCATCGATCGGTACCATCCTTGAGCTTCTCCGACTTTTGGAAGGGTTAGGGTTAGGGTTAGGGATGAAAGCACATAGGAGAAAGAGATATTCTTGAATAACTTTTTTTGTGAAGGTCGGAGAGACTTGCAAGTAGGCTCTACCCCCACTAAATGGGGTAGCGCGCATCGATCGGTACCATCCTTGAGCTTCTCCGACTTTCGGAAGGGTTAGGGTTAGGGATGAAAGCACATAGGAGAAAGAGATATTCTTGAATAACTTTTTTTGTGAAGGTCGGAGAGACTTGCAAGTAGGCTCTACCCCCACTAAATGGGGTAGCGCGCATCGATCGGTACTATCCTTGAGCTTCTCCGACTTTCGGAAGGGTTAGGGTTAGGGATGAAAGCACATAGGAGAAAGAGATATTCTTGAATAACTTTTTTTGTGAAGGTCGGAGAGACTTGCAAGTAGGCTCTACCCCCACTAAATGGGGTAGCGCGCATCGATCGGTACCATCCTTGAGCTTCTCCGACTTTCGGAAGGGTTAGGGTTAGGGTTAGGGATGAAAGCACATAGGAGAAAGAGATATTCTTGAATAACTTTTTTTGTGAAGGTCGGAGAGACTTGGAAAGTGGTTGCATCTGGACTAATTTGGGTCCTGCGGATCGATTGGTACCATCCCCGAGCTTGTACGACCTTCGGAAGAGGTCGACCGACGAAATTCCCCCAAATCTGAGGAGATATTCTTGAATAACTTTTTTTGTGAAGGTCGGAGAGACTTGCAAGTAGGCTCTACCCCCACTAAATGGGGTAGCGCACATCGATCGGTACCATCCTTGAGCTTCTCCGACTTTCGGAAGGGTTAGGGTTAGGGTTAGGGATGAAAGCACATAGGAGAAAGAGATATTCTTGAATAACTTTTTTTGTGAAGGTCGGAGAGACTTGCAAGTAGGCTCTACCCCCACTAAATGGGGTAGCGCGCATCGATCGGTACCATCCTTGAGCTTCTCCGACTTTCGGAAGGGTTAGGGTTAGGGTTAGGGATGAAAGCACATAGGAGAAAGAGATATTCTTGAATAACTTTTTTTGTGAAGGTCGGAGAGACTTGGAAAGTGGTTGCATCTGGACTAATTTGGGTCCTGCAGATCGATTGGTACCATCCCCGAGCTTGTACGACCTTCGGAAGAGGTCGACCGACGAAATTCCCCCAAATCTGAGGAGATATTCTTGAATAACTTTTTTTGTGAAGGTCGGAGAGACTTGCAAGTAGGCTCTACCCCCACTAAATGGGGTAGCGCACATCGATCGGAACCATCCTTGAGCTTCTCCGACTTTCGGAAGGGTTAGGGTTAGGGATGAAAGCACATAGGAGAAAGAGATATTCTTGAATAACTTTTTTTGTGAAGGTCGGAGAGACTTGCAAGTAGGCTCTACCCCCACTAAATGGGGTAGCGCGCATCGATCGGTACCATCCTTGAGCTTCTCCGACTTTTGGAAGGGTTAGGGTTAGGGTTAGGGATGAAAGCACATAGGAGAAAGAGATATTCTTGAATAACTTTTTTTGTGAAGGTCGGAGAGACTTGCAAGTAGGCTCTACCCCCACTAAATGGGGTAGCGCGCATCGATCGGTACCATCCTTGAGCTTCTCCGACTTTCGGAAGGGTTAGGGTTAGGGATGAAAGCACATAGGAGAAAGAGATATTCTTGAATAACTTTTTTTGTGAAGGTCGGAGAGACTTGCAAGTAGGCTCTACCCCCACTAAATGGGGTAGCACGCATCGATCGGTACTATCCTTGAGCTTCTCCGACTTTCGGAAGGGTTAGGGTTAGGGTTAGGGATGAAAGCACATAGGAGAAAGAGATATTCTTGAATAACTTTTTTTGTGAAGGTCGGAGAGACTTGCAAGTAGGCTCTACCCCCACTAAATGGGGTAGCGCGCATCGATCGGTACCATCCTTGAGCTTCTCCGACTTTCGGAAGGGTTAGGGTTAGGGTTAGGGATGAAAGCACATAGGAGAAAGAGATATTCTTGAATAACTTTTTTTGTGAAGGTCGGAGAGACTTGGAAAGTGGTTGCATCTGGACTAATTTGGGTCCTGCGGATCGATTGGTACCATCCCCGAGCTTGTACGACCTTCGGAAGAGGTCGACCGACGAAATTCCCCCAAATCTGAGGAGATATTCTTGAATAACTTTTTTTGTGAAGGTCGGAGAGACTTGCAAGTAGGCTCTACCCCCACTAAATGGGGTAGCGCACATCGATCGGTACCATCCTTGAGCTTCTCCGACTTTCGGAAGGGTTAGGGTTAGGGTTAGGGATGAAAGCACATAGGAGAAAGAGATATTCTTGAATAACTTTTTTTGTGAAGGTCGGAGAGACTTGCAAGTAGGCTCTACCCCCACTAAATGGGGTAGCGCGCATCGATCGGTACCATCCTTGAGCTTCTCCGACTTTCGGAAGGGTTAGGGTTAGGGTTAGGGATGAAAGCACATAGGAGAAAGAGATATTCTTGAATAACTTTTTTTGTGAAGGTCGGAGAGACTTGGAAAGTGGTTGCATCTGGACTAATTTGGGTCCTGCGGATCGATTGGTACCATCCCCGAGCTTGTACGACCTTCGGAAGAGGTCGACCGACGAAATTCCCCCAAATCTGAGGAGATATTCTTGAATAACTTTTTTTGTGAAGGTCGGAGAGACTTGCAAGTAGGCTCTACCCCCACTAAATGGGGTAGCGCACATCGATCGGTACCATCCTTGAGCTTCTCCGACTTTTGGAAGGGTTAGGGTTAGGGTTAAGGATGAAAGCACATAGGAGAAAGAGATATTCTTGAATAACTTTTTTTGTGAAGGTCGGAGAGACTTGCAAGTAGGCTCTACCCCCACTAAATGGGGTAGCGCGCATCGATCGGTACCATCCTTGAGCTTCTCCGACTTTCGGAAGGGTTAGGGTTAGGGATGAAAGCACATAGGAGAAAGAGATATTCTTGAATAACTTTTTTTGTGAAGGTCGGAGAGACTTGCAAGTAGGCTCTACCCCCACTAAATGGGGTAGCACGCATCGATCGGTACTATCCTTGAGCTTCTCCGACTTTCGGAAGGGTTAGGGTTAGGGTTAGGGATGAAAGCACATAGGAGAAAGAGATATTCTTGAATAACTTTTTTTGTGAAGGTCGGAGAGACTTGCAAGTAGGCTCTACCCCCACTAAATGGGGTAGCGCGCATCGATCGGTACCATCCTTGAGCTTCTCCGACTTTCGGAAGGGTTAGGGTTAGGGTTAGGGATGAAAGCACATAGGAGAAAGAGATATTCTTGAATAACTTTTTTTGTGAAGGTCGGAGAGACTTGGAAAGTGGTTGCATCTGGACTAATTTGGGTCCTGCGGATCGATTGGTACCATCCCCGAGCTTGTACGACCTTCGGAAGAGGTCGACCGACGAAATTCCCCCAAATCTGAGGAGATATTCTTGAATAACTTTTTTTGTGAAGGTCGGAGAGACTTGCAAGTAGGCTCTACCCCCACTAAATGGGGTAGCGCACATCGATCGGTACCATCCTTGAGCTTCTCCGACTTTCGGAAGGGTTAGGGTTAGGGTTAGGGATGAAAGCACATAGGAGAAAGAGATATTCTTGAATAACTTTTTTTGTGAAGGTCGGAGAGACTTGCAAGTAGGCTCTACCCCCACTAAATGGGGTAGCGCGCATCGATCGGTACCATCCTTGAGCTTCTCCGACTTTCGGAAGGGTTAGGGTTAGGGTTAGGGATGAAAGCACATAGGAGAAAGAGATATTCTTGAATAACTTTTTTTGTGAAGGTCGGAGAGACTTGGAAAGTGGTTGCATCTGGACTAATTTGGGTCCTGCGGATCGATTGGTACCATCCCCGAGCTTGTACGACCTTCGGAAGAGGTCGACCGACGAAATTCCCCCAAATCTGAGGAGATATTCTTGAATAACTTTTTTTGTGAAGGTCGGAGAGACTTGCAAGTAGGCTCTACCCCCACTAAATGGGGTAGCGCACATCGATCGGTACCATCCTTGAGCTTCTCCGACTTTTGGAAGGGTTAGGGTTAGGGATGAAAGCACATAGGAGAAAGAGATATTCTTGAATAACTTTTTTTGTGAAGGTCGGAGAGACTTGCAAGTAGGCTCTACCCCCACTAAATGGGGTAGCGCGCATCGATCGGTACCATCCTTGAGCTTCTCCGACTTTTGGAAGGGTTAGGGTTAGGGTTAGGGATGAAAGCACATAGGAGAAAGAGATATTCTTGAATAACTTTTTTTGTGAAGGTCGGAGAGACTTGCAAGTAGGCTCTACCCCCACTAAATGGGGTAGCGCGCATCGATCGGTACCATCCTTGAGCTTCTCCGACTTTCGGAAGGGTTAGGGTTAGGGATGAAAGCACATAGGAGAAAGAGATATTCTTGAATAACTTTTTTTGTGAAGGTCGGAGAGACTTGCAAGTAGGCTCTACCCCCACTAAATGGGGTAGCGCGCATCGATCGGTACCATCCTTGAGCTTCTCCGACTTTCGGAAGGGTTAGGGTTAGGGTTAGGGATGAAAGCACATAGGAGAAAGAGATATTCTTGAATAACTTTTTTTGTGAAGGTCGGAGAGACTTGCAAGTAGGCTCTACCCCCACTAAATGGGGTAGCGCGCATCGATCGGTACCATCCTTGAGCTTCTCCGACTTTTGGAAGGGTTAGGGTTAGGGTTAGGGATGAAAGCACATAGGAGAAAGAGATATTCTTGAATAACTTTTTTTGTGAAGGTCGGAGAGACTTGGAAAGTGGTTGCATCTGGACTAATTTGGGTCCTGCGGATCGATTGGTACCATCCCCGAGCTTGTACGACCTTCGGAAGAGGTCGACCGACGAAATTCCCCCAAATCTGAGGAGATATTCTTGAATAACTTTTTTTGTGAAGGTCGGAGAGACTTGCAAGTAGGCTCTACCCCCACTAAATGGGGTAGCGCACATCGATCGGTACCATCCTTGAGCTTCTCCGACTTTCGGAAGGGTTAGGGTTAGGGTTAGGGATGAAAGCACATAGGAGAAAGAGATATTCTTGAATAACTTTTTTTTTGAAGGTCGGAGAGACTTGCAAGTAGGCTCTACCCCCACTAAATGGGGTAGCGCGCATCGATCGGTACCATCCTTGAGCTTCTCCGACTTTCGGAAGGGTTAGGGTTAGGGTTAGGGATGAAAGCACATAGGAGAAAGAGATATTCTTGAATAACTTTTTTTGTGAAGGTCGGAGAGACTTGGAAAGTGGTTGCATCTGGACTAATTTGGGTCCTGCGGATCGATTGGTACCATCCCCGAGCTTGTACGACCTTCGGAAGAGGTCGACCGACGAAATTCCCCCAAATCTGAGGAGATATTCTTGAATAACTTTTTTTGTGAAGGTCGGAGAGACTTGCAAGTAGGCTCTACCCCCACTAAATGGGGTAGCGCGCATCGATCGGTACCATCCTTGAGCTTCTCCGACTTTCGGAAGGGTTAGGGTTAGGGTTAGGGATGAAAGCACATAGGAGAAAGAGATATTCTTGAATAACTTTTTTTGTGAAGGTCGGAGAGACTTGGAAAGTGGTTGCATCTGGACTAATTTGGGTCCTGCGGATCGATTGGTACCATCCCCGAGCTTGTACGACCTTCGGAAGAGGTCGACCGACGAAATTCCCCCAAATCTGAGGAGATATTCTTGAATAACTTTTTTTGTGAAGGTCGGAGAGACTTGCAAGTAGGCTCTACCCCCACTAAATGGGGTAGCGCACATCGATCGGTACCATCCTTGAGCTTCTCCGACTTTCGGAAGGGTTAGGGTTAGGGTTAGGGATGAAAGCACATAGGAGAAAGAGATATTCTTGAATAACTTTTTTTGTGAAGGTCGGAGAGACTTGCAAGTAGGCTCTACCCCCACTAAATGGGGTAGCGCGCATCGATCGGTACCATCCTTGAGCTTCTCCGACTTTCGGAAGGGTTAGGGTTAGGGTTAGGGATGAAAGCACATAGGAGAAAGAGATATTCTTGAATAACTTTTTTTGTGAAGGTCGGAGAGACTTGGAAAGTGGTTGCATCTGGACTAATTTGGGTCCTGCGGATCGATTGGTACCATCCCCGAGCTTGTACGACCTTCGGAAGAGGTCGACCGACGAAATTCCCCCAAATCTGAGGAGATATTCTTGAATAACTTTTTTTGTGAAGGTCGGAGAGACTTGCAAGTAGGCTCTACCCCCACTAAATGGGGTTGCGCGCATCGATCGGTACCATCCTTGAGCTTCTCCGACTTTCGGAAGGGTTAGGGTTAGGGTTAGGGATGAAAGCACATAGGAGAAAGAGATATTCTTGAATAACTTTTTTTGTGAAGGTCGGAGAGACTTGCAAGTAGGCTCTACCCCCACTAAATGGGGTAGCGCGCATCGATCGGTACCATCCTTGAGCTTCTCCGACTTTCGGAAGGGTTAGGGTTAGGGTTAGGGATGAAAGCACATAGGAGAAAGAGATATTCTTGAATAACTTTTTTTGTGAAGGTCGGAGAGACTTGGAAAGTGGTTGCATCTGGACTAATTTGGGTCCTGCGGATCGATTGGTACCATCCCCGAGCTTGTACGACCTTCGGAAGAGGTCGACCGACGAAATTCCCCCAAATCTGAGGAGATATTCTTGAATAACTTTTTTTGTGAAGGTCGGATAGACTTGCAAGTAGGCTCTACCCCCACTAAATGGGGTTGCGCGCATCGATCGGTACCATCCTTGAGCTTCTCCGACTTTCGGAAGGGTTAGGGTTAGGGTTAGGGATGAAAGCACATAGGAGAAAGAGATATTCTTGAATAACTTTTTTTGTGAAGGTCGGAGAGACTTGCAAGTAGGCTCTACCCCCACTAAATGGGGTAGCGCACATCGATCGGTACCATCCTTGAGCTTCTCCGACTTTCGGAAGGGTTAGGGTTAGGGATGAAAGCACATAGGAGAAAGAGATATTCTTGAATAACTTTTTTTGTGAAGGTCGGAGAGACTTGGAAAGTGGTTGCATCTGGACTAATTTGGGTCCTGCGGATCGATTGGTGCCATCCCCGAGCTTGTACGACCTTCGGAAGAGGTCGACCGACGAAATTCCCCCAAATCTGAGGAGATATTCTTGAATAACTTTTTTTGTGAAGGTCGGAGAGACTTGCAAGTAGGCTCTACCCCCACTAAATGGGGTTGCGCGCATCGATCGGTACCATCCTTGAGCTTCTCCGACTTTCGGAAGGGTTAGGGTTAGGGTTAGGGATGAAAGCACATAGGAGAAAGAGATATTCTTGAATAACTTTTTTTGTGAAGGTCGGAGAGACTTGCAAGTAGGCTCTACCCCCACTAAATGGGGTAGCGCGCATCGATCGGTACCATCCTTGAGCTTCTCCGACTTTCGGAAGGGTTAGGGTTAGGGTTAGGGATGAAAGCACATAGGAGAAAGAGATATTCTTGAATAACTTTTTTTGTGAAGGTCGGAGAGACTTGCAAGTAGGCTCTACCCCCACTAAATGGGGTAGCGCGCATCGATCGGTACCATCCTTGAGCTTCTCCGACTTTCGGAAGGGTTAGGGTTAGGGTTAGGGATGAAAGCACATAGGAGAAAGAGATATTCTTGAATAACTTTTTTTGTGAAGGTCGGAGAGACTTGCAAGTAGGCTCTACCCCCACTAAATGGGGTAGCGCGCATCGATCGGTACCATCCTTGAGCTTCTCCGACTTTCGGAAGGGTTAGGGTTAGGGTTAGGGATGAAAGCACATAGGAGAAAGAGATATTCTTGAATAACTTTTTTTGTGAAGGTCGGAGAGACTTGGAAAGTGGTTGCATCTCGACTAATTTGGGTCCTGCGGATCGATTGGTACCATCCCCGAGCTTGTACGACCTTCGGAAGAGGTCGACCGACGAAATTCCCCCAAATCTGAGGAGATATTCTTGAATAACTTTTGTTGTGAAGGTCGGAGAGACTTGCAAGTAGGCTCTACCCCCACTAAATGGGGTAGCGCACATCGATCAGTACCATCCTTGAGCTTCTCCGACTTTCGGAAGGGTTAGGGTTAGGGTTAGGGATGAAAGCACATAGGAGAAAGAGATATTCTTGAATAACTTTTTTTGTGAAGGTCGGAGAGACTTGCAAGTAGGCTCTACCCCCACTAAATGGGGTAGCGCGCATCGATCGGTACCATCCTTGAGCTTCTCCGACTTTTGGAAGGGTTAGGGTTAGGGTTAGGGATGAAAGCACATAGGAGAAAGAGATATTCTTGAATAACTTTTTTTGTGAAGGTCGGAGAGACTTGCAAGTAGGCTCTACCCCCACTAAATGGGGTAGCGCGCATCGATCGGTACCATCCTTGAGCTTCTCCGACTTTCGGAAGGGTTAGGGTTAGGGTTAGGGATGAAAGCACATAGGAGAAAGAGATATTCTTGAATAACTTTTTTTGTGAAGGTCGGAGAGACTTGCAAGTAGGCTCTACCCCCACTAAATGGGGTAGCGCACATCGATCGGTACCATCCTTGAGCTTCTCCGACTTTCGGAAGGGTTAGGGTTAGGGTTAGGGATGAAAGCACATAGGAGAAAGAGATATTCTTGAATAACTTTTTTTGTGAAGGTCGGAGAGACTTGCAAGTAGGCTCTACCCCCACTAAATGGGGTAGCGCGCATCGATCGGTACCATCCTTGAGCTTCTCCGACTTTCGGAAGGGTTAGGGTTAGGGTTAGGGATGAAAGCACATAGGAGAAAGAGATATTCTTGAATAACTTTTTTTGTGAAGGTCGGAGAGACTTGCAAGTAGGCTCTACCCCCACTAAATGGGGTAGCGCGCATCGATCGGTACCATCCTTGAGCTTCTCCGACTTTCGGAAGGGTTAGGGTTAGGGTTAGGGATGAAAGCACATAGGAGAAAGAGATATTCTTGAATAACTTTTTTTGTGAAGGTCGGAGAGACTTGGAAAGTGGTTGCATCTGGACTAATTTGGGTCCTGCGGATCGATTGGTACCATCCCCGAGCTTGTACGACCTTCGGAAGAGGTCGACTGACGAAATTCCCCCAAATCTGAGGAGATATTCTTGAATAACTTTTTTTGTGAAGGTCGGAGAGACTTGCAAGTAGGCTCTACCCCCACTAAATGGGGTAGCGCACATCGATCGGTACCATCCTTGAGCTTCTCCGACTTTCGGAAGGGTTAGGGTTAGGGATGAAAGCACATAGGAGAAAGAGATATTCTTGAATAACTTTTTTTGTGAAGGTCGGAGAGACTTGCAAGTAGGCTCTACCCCCACTAAATGGGGTAGCGCGCATCGATCGGTACCATCCTTGAGCTTCTCCGACTTTCGGAAGGGTTAGGGTTAGGGATGAAAGCACATAGGAGAAAGAGATATTCTTGAATAACTTTTTTTGTGAAGGTCGGAGAGACTTGCAAGTAGGCTCTACCCCCACTAAATGGGGTAGCGCGCATCGATCGGTACTATCCTTGAGCTTCTCCGACTTTCGGAAGGGTTAGGGTTAGGGTTAGGGATGAAAGCACATAGGAGAAAGAGATATTCTTGAATAACTTTTTTTGTGAAGGTCGGAGAGACTTGGAAAGTGGTTGCATCTCGACTAATTTGGGTCCTGCGGATCGATTGGTACTATCCCCGAGCTTGTACGACCTTCGAAAGAGGTCGACCGACGAAATTCCCCCAAATCTGAGGAGATATTCTTGAATAACTTTTTTTGTAAAGGTTGGAGAGACTTGCAAGTAGGCTCTACCCCCACTAAATGGGGTAGCGCACATCGATCGGTACCATCCTTGAGCTTCTCCGACTTTCGGAAGGGTTAGGGTTAGGGATGAAAGCACATAGGAGAAAGAGATATTCTTGAATAACTTTTTTTGTGAAGGTCGGAGAGACTTGCAAGTAGGCTCTACCCCCACTAAATGGGGTAGCGCGCATCGATCGGTACCATCCTTGAGCTTCTCCGACTTTTGGAAGGGTTAGGGTTAGGGTTAGGGATGAAAGCACATAGGAGAAAGAGATATTCTTGAATAACTTTTTTTGTGAAGGTCGGAGAGACTTGCAAGTAGGCTCTACCCCCACTAAATGGGGTAGCGCGCATCGATCGGTACCATCCTTGAGCTTCTCCGACTTTCGGAAGGGTTAGGGTTAGGGTTAGGGATGAAAGCACATAGGAGAAAGAGATATTCTTGAATAACTTTTTTTGTGAAGGTCGGAGAGACTTGCAAGTAGGCTCTACCCCCACTAAATGGGGTAGCGCGCATCGATCGGTACCATCCTTGAGCTTCTCCGACTTTCGGAAGGGTTAGGGTTAGGGTTAGGGATGAAAGCACATAGGAGAAAGAGATATTCTTGAATAACTTTTTTTGTGAAGGTCGGAGAGACTTGGAAAGTGGTTGCATCTGGACTAATTTGGGTCCTGCGGATCGATTGGTACCATCCCCGAGCTTGTACGACCTTCGGAAGAGGTCGACCGACGAAATTCCCCCAAATCTGAGGAGATATTCTTGAATAACTTTTTTTGTGAAGGTCGGAGAGACTTGCAAGTAGGCTCTACCCCCACTAAATGGGGTAGCGCACATCGATCGGTACCATCCTTGAGCTTCTCCGACTTTCGGAAGGGTTAGGGTTAGGGATGAAAGCACATAGGAGAAAGAGATATTCTTGAATAACTTTTTTTGTGAAGGTCGGAGAGACTTGCAAGTAGGCTCTACCCCCACTAAATGGGGTAGCGCGCATCGATCGGTACCATCCTTGAGCTTCTCCGACTTTCGGAAGGGTTAGGGTTAGGGTTAGGGATGAAAGCACATAGGAGAAAGAGATATTCTTGAATAACTTTTTTTGTGAAGGTCGGAGAGACTTGAAAAGTGGTTGCATCTGGACTAATTTGGGTCCTGCGGATCGATTGGTACCATCCCCGAGCTTGTACGACCTTCGGAAGAGGTCGACCGACGAAATTCCCCCAAATCTGAGGAGATATTCTTGAATAACTTTTTTTGTGAAGGTCGGAGAGACTTGCAAGTAGGCTCTACCCCCACTAAATGGGGTTGCGCGCATCGATCGGTACCATCCTTGAGCTTCTCCGACTTTCGGAAGGGTTAGGGTTAGGGTTAGGGATGAAAGCACATAGGAGAAAGAGATATTCTTGAATAACTTTTTTTGTGAAGGTCGGAGAGACTTGCAAGTAGGCTCTACCCCCACTAAATGGGGTAGCGCGCATCGATCGGTACCATCCTTGAGCTTCTCCGACTTTCGGAAGGGTTAGGGTTAGGGTTAGGGATGAAAGCACATAGGAGAAAGAGATATTCTTGAATAACTTTTTTTGTGAAGGTCGGAGAGACTTGCAAGTAGGCTCTACCCCCACTAAATGGGGTAGCGCGCATCGATCGGTACCATCCTTGAGCTTCTCCGACTTTCGGAAGGGTTAGGGTTAGGGATGAAAGCACATAGGAGAAAGAGATATTCTTGAATAACTTTTTTTGTGAAGGTCGGAGAGACTTGCAAGTAGGCTCTACCCCCACTAAATGGGGTAGCGCGCATCGATCGGTACCATCCTTGAGCTTCTCCGACTTTCGGAAGGGTTAGGGTTAGGGTTAGGGATGAAAGCACATAGGAGAAAGAGATATTCTTGAATAACTTTTTTTGTGAAGGTCGGAGAGACTTGCAAGTAGGCTCTACCCCCACTAAATGGGGTAGCGCGCATCGATCGGTACCATCCTTGAGCTTCTCCGACTTTCGGAAGGGTTAGGGTTAGGGTTAGGGATGAAAGCACATAGGAGAAAGAGATATTCTTGAATAACTTTTTTTGTGAAGGTCGGAGAGACTTGGAAAGTGGTTGCATCTGGACTAATTTGGGTCCTGCGGATCGATTGGTACCATCCCCGAGCTTGTACGACCTTCGGAAGAGGTCGACCGACGAAATTCCCCCAAATCTGAGGAGATATTCTTGAATAACTTTTTTTGTGAAGGTCGGAGAGACTTGCAAGTAGGCTCTACCCCCACTAAATGGGGTAGCGCACATCGATCGGTACCATCTTTGAGCTTCTCCGACTTTCGGAAGGGTTAGGGTTAGGGTTAGGGATGAAAGCACATAGGAGAAAGAGATATTCTTGAATAACTTTTTTTGTGAAGGTCGGAGAGACTTGCAAGTAGGCTCTACCCCCACTAAATGGGGTAGCGCGCATCGATCATTACCATCCTTGAGCTTCTCCGACTTTCGGAAGGGTTAGGGTTAGGGTTAGGGATGAAAGCACATAGGAGAAAGAGATATTCTTGAATAACTTTTTTTGTGAAGGTCGGAGAGACTTGTAAAGTGGTTGCATCTGGACTAATTTGGGTCCTGCGGATCGATTGGTACCATCCCCGAGCTTGTACGACCTTCGGAAGAGGTCGACCGACGAAATTCCCCCAAATCTGAGGAGATATTCTTGAATAACTTTTTTTGTGAAGGTCGGAGAGACTTGCAAGTAGGCTCTACCCCCACTAAATGGGGTAGCGCGCATCGATCGGTACCATCCTTGAGCTTCTCCGACTTTCGGAAGGGTTAGGGTTAGGGTTAGGGATGAAAGCACATAGGAGAAAGAGATATTCTTGAATAACTTTTTTTGTGAAGGTCGGAGAGACTTGGAAAGTGGTTGCATCTGGACTAATTTGGGTCCTGCGGATCGATTGGTACCATCCCCGAGCTTGTACGACCTTCGGAAGAGGTCGACCGACGAAATTCCCCCAAATCTGAGGAGATATTCTTGAATAACTTTTTTTGTGAAGGTCGGAGAGACTTGCAAGTAGGCTCTACCCCCACTAAATGGGGTAGCGCACATCGATCGGTACCATCCTTGAGCTTCTCCGACTTTCGGAAGGGTTAGGGTTAGGGTTAGGGATGAAAGCACATAGGAGAAAGAGATATTCTTGAATAACTTTTTTTGTGAAGGTCGGAGAGACTTGCAAGTAGGCTCTACCCCCACTAAATGGGGTAGCGCGCATCGATCGGTACCATCCTTGAGCTTCTCCGACTTTCGGAAGGGTTAGGGTTAGGGTTAGGGATGAAAGCACATAGGAGAAAGAGATATTCTTGAATAACTTTTTTTGTGAAGGTCGGAGAGACTTGGAAAGTGGTTGCATCTGGACTAATTTGGGTCCTGCGGATCGATTGGTACCATCCCCGAGCTTGTACGACCTTCGGAAGAGGTCGACCGACGAAATTCCCCCAAATCTGAGGAGATATTCTTGAATAACTTTTTTTGTGAAGGTCGGAGAGACTTGCAAGTAGGCTCTACCCCCACTAAATGGGGTAGCGCACATCGATCGGTACCATCCTTGAGCTTCTCCGACTTTCGGAAGGGTTAGGGTTAGGGATGAAAGCACATAGGAGAAAGAGATATTCTTGAATAACTTTTTTTGTGAAGGTCGGAGAGACTTGCAAGTAGGCTCTACCCCCACTAAATGGGGTAGCGCGCATCGATCGGTACCATCCTTGAGCTTCTCCGACTTTTGGAAGGGTTAGGGTTAGGGTTAGGGATGAAAGCACATAGGAGAAAGAGATATTCTTGAATAACTTTTTTTGTGAAGGTCGGAGAGACTTGCAAGTAGGCTCTACCCCCACTAAATGGGGTAGCGCGCATCGATCGGTACCATCCTTGAGCTTCTCCGACTTTCGGAAGGGTTAGGGTTAGGGATGAAAGCACATAGGAGAAAGAGATATTCTTGAATAACTTTTTTTGTGAAGGTCGGAGAGACTTGCAAGTAGGCTCTACCCCCACTAAATGGGGTAGCGCGCATCGATCGGTACCATCCTTGAGCTTCTCCGACTTTCGGAAGGGTTAGGGTTAGGGTTAGGGATGAAAGCACATAGGAGAAAGAGATATTCTTGAATAACTTTTTTTGTGAAGGTCGGAGAGACTTGGAAAGTGGTTGCATCTGGACTAATTTGGGTCCTGCGGATCGATTGGTACCATCCCCGAGCTTGTACGACCTTCGGAAGAGGTCGACCGACGAAATTCCCCCAAATCTGAGGAGATATTCTTGAATAACTTTTTTTGTGAAGGTCGGAGAGACTTGCAAGTAGGCTCTACCCCCACTAAATGGGGTAGCGCACATCGATCGGTACCATCCTTGAGCTTCTCCGACTTTCGGAAGGGTTAGGGTTAGGGTAAGGGATGAAAGCACATAGGAGAAAGAGATATTCTTGAATAACTTTTTTTGTGAAGGTCGGAGAGACTTGCAAGTAGGCTCTACCCCCACTAAATGGGGTAGCGCGCATCGATCGGTACCATCCTTGAGCTTCTCCGACTTTCGGAAGGGTTAGGGTTAGGGTTAGGGATGAAAGCACATAGGAGAAAGAGATATTCTTGAATAACTTTTTTTGTGAAGGTCGGAGAGACTTGGAAAGTGGTTGCATCTGGACTAATTTGGGTCCTGCGGATCGATTGGTACCATCCCCGAGCTTGTACGACCTTCGGAAGAGGTCGACCGACGAAATTCCCCCAAATCTGAGGAGATATTCTTGAATAACTTTTTTTGTGAAGGTCGGAGAGACTTGCAAGTAGGCTCTACCCCCACTAAATGGGGTAGCGCGCATCGATCGGTACCATCCTTGAGCTTCTCCGACTTTCGGAAGGGTTAGGGTTAGGGTTAGGGATGAAAGCACATAGGAGAAAGAGATATTCTTGAATAACTTTTTTTGTGAAGGTCGGAGAGACTTGGAAAGTGGTTGCATCTGGACTAATTTGGGTCCTGCGGATCGATTGGTACCATCCCCGAGCTTGTACGACCTTCGGAAGAGGTCGACCGACGAAATTCCCCCAAATCTGAGGAGATATTCTTGAATAACTTTTTTTGTGAAGGTCGGAGAGACTTGCAAGTAGGCTCTACCCCCACTAAATGGGGTAGCGCACATCGATCGGTACCATCCTTGAGCTTCTCCGACTTTCGGAAGGGTTAGGGTTAGGGTTAGGGATGAAAGCACATAGGAGAAAGAGATATTCTTGAATAACTTTTTTTGTGAAGGTCGGAGAGACTTGCAAGTAGGCTCTACCCCCACTAAATGGGGTAGCGCGCATCGATCGGTACCATCCTTGAGCTTCTCCGACTTTTGGAAGGGTTAGGGTTAGGGTTAGGGATGAAAGCACATAGGAGAAAGAGATATTCTTGAATAACTTTTTTTGTGAAGGTCGGAGAGACTTGCAAGTAGGCTCTACCCCCACTAAATGGGGTAGCGCGCATCGATCGGTACCATCCTTGAGCTTCTCCGACTTTCGGAAGGGTTAGGGTTAGGGATGAAAGCACATAGGAGAAAGAGATATTCTTGAATAACTTTTTTTGTGAAGGTCGGAGAGACTTGCAAGTAGGCTCTACCCCCACTAAATGGGGTAGCGCGCATCGATCGGTACCATCCTTGAGCTTCTCCGACTTTCGGAAGGGTTAGGGTTAGGGTTAGGGATGAAAGCACATAGGAGAAAGAGATATTCTTGAATAACTTTTTTTGTGAAGGTCGGAGAGACTTGCAAGTAGGCTCTACCCCCACTAAATGGGGTAGCGCGCATCGATCGGTACCATCCTTGAGCTTCTCCGACTTTCGGAAGGGTTAGGGTTAGGGATGAAAGCACATAGGAGAAAGAGATATTCTTGAATAACTTTTTTTGTGAAGGTCGGAGAGACTTGGAAAGTGGTTGCATCTGGACTAATTTGGGTCCTGCGGATCGATTGGTACCATCCCCGAGCTTGTACGACCTTCGGAAGAGGTCGACCGACGAAATTCCCCCAAATCTGAGGAGATATTCTTGAATAACTTTTTTTGTGAAGGTCGGAGAGACTTG
This sequence comes from Limanda limanda, assembly GCF_963576545.1. NCBI lineage: Eukaryota > Metazoa > Chordata > Actinopteri > Pleuronectiformes > Pleuronectidae > Limanda > Limanda limanda. Next base: position 469,987 of record NW_026870423.1, read on the forward strand.
CAAGTAGGCTCTACCCCCACTAAATGGGGTAGCGCACATCGATCGGTACCATCCTTGAGCTTCTCCGACTTTCGGAAGGGTTAGGGTTAGGGTAAGGGATGAAAGCACATAGGAGAAAGAGATATTCTTGAATAACTTTTTTTGTGAAGGTCGGAGAGACTTGCAAGTAGGCTCTACCCCCACTAAATGGGGTAGCGCGCATCGATCGGTACCATCCTTGAGCTTCTCCGACTTTCGGAAGGGTTAGGGTTAGGGTTAGGGATGAAAGCACATAGGAGAAAGAGATATTCTTGAATAACTTTTTTTGTGAAGGTCGGAGAGACTTGGAAAGTGGTTGCATCTGGACTAATTTGGGTCCTGCGGATCGATTGGTACCATCCCCGAGCTTGTACGACCTTCGGAAGAGGTCGACCGACGAAATTCCCCCAAATCTGAGGAGATATTCTTGAATAACTTTTTTTGTGAAGGTCGGAGAGACTTGCAAGTAGGCTCTACCCCCACTAAATGGGGTAGCGCGCATCGATCGGTACCATCCTTGAGCTTCTCCGACTTTCGGAAGGGTTAGGGTTAGGGTTAGGGATGAAAGCACATAGGAGAAAGAGATATTCTTGAATAACTTTTTTTGTGAAGGTCGGAGAGACTTGGAAAGTGGTTGCATCTGGACTAATTTGGGTCCTGCGGATCGATTGGTACCATCCCCGAGCTTGTACGACCTTCGGAAGAGGTCGACCGACGAAATTCCCCCAAATCTGAGGAGATATTCTTGAATAACTTTTTTTGTGAAGGTCGGAGAGACTTGCAAGTAGGCTCTACCCCCACTAAATGGGGTAGCGCACATCGATCGGTACCATCCTTGAGCTTCTCCGACTTTCGGAAGGGTTAGGGTTAGGGTTAGGGATGAAAGCACATAGGAGAAAGAGATATTCTTGAATAACTTTTTTTGTGAAGGTCGGAGAGACTTGCAAGTAGGCTCTACCCCCACTAAATGGGGTAGCGCGCATCGATCGGTACCATCCTTGAGCTTCTCCGACTTTCGGAAGGGTTAGGGTTAGGGTTAGGGATGAAAGCACATAGGAGAAAGAGATATTCTTGAATAACTTTTTTTGTGAAGGTCGGAGAGACTTGGAAAGTGGTTGCATCTGGACTAATTTGGGTCCTGCGGATCGATTGGTACCATCCCCGAGCTTGTACGACCTTCGGAAGAGGTCGACCGACGAAATTCCCCCAAATCTGAGGAGATATTCTTGAATAACTTTTTTTGTGAAGGTCGGAGAGACTTGCAAGTAGGCTCTACCCCCACTAAATGGGGTTGCGCGCATCGATCGGTACCATCCTTGAGCTTCTCCGACTTTCGGAAGGGTTAGGGTTAGGGTTAGGGATGAAAGCACATAGGAGAAAGAGATATTCTTGAATAACTTTTTTTGTGAAGGTCGGAGAGACTTGGAAAGTGGTTGCATCTGGACTAATTTGGGTCCTGCGGATCGATTGGTACCATCCCCGAGCTTGTACGACCTTCGGAAGAGGTCGACCGACGAAATTCCCCCAAATCTGAGGAGATATTCTTGAATAACTTTTTTTGTGAAGGTCGGATAGACTTGCAAGTAGGCTCTACCCCCACTAAATGGGGTTGCGCGCATCGATCGGTACCATCCTTGAGCTTCTCCGACTTTCGGAAGGGTTAGGGTTAGGGTTAGGGATGAAAGCACATAGGAGAAAGAGATATTCTTGAATAACTTTTTTTGTGAAGGTCGGAGAGACTTGCAAGTAGGCTCTACCCCCACTAAATGGGGTAGCGCACATCGATCGGTACCATCCTTGAGCTTCTCCGACTTTCGGAAGGGTTAGGGTTAGGGATGAAAGCACATAGGAGAAAGAGATATTCTTGAATAACTTTTTTTGTGAAGGTCGGAGAGACTTGGAAAGTGGTTGCATCTGGACTAATTTGGGTCCTGCGGATCGATTGGTGCCATCCCCGAGCTTGTACGACCTTCGGAAGAGGTCGACCGACGAAATTCCCCCAAATCTGAGGAGATATTCTTGAATAACTTTTTTTGTGAAGGTCGGAGAGACTTGCAAGTAGGCTCTACCCCCACTAAATGGGGTTGCGCGCATCGATCGGTACCATCCTTGAGCTTCTCCGACTTTCGGAAGGGTTAGGGTTAGGGTTAGGGATGAAAGCACATAGGAGAAAGAGATATTCTTGAATAACTTTTTTTGTGAAGGTCGGAGAGACTTGCAAGTAGGCTCTACCCCCACTAAATGGGGTAGCGCGCATCGATCGGTACTATCCTTGAGCTTCTCCGACTTTCGGAAGGGTTAGGGTTAGGGTTAGGGATGAAAGCACATAGGAGAAAGAGATATTCTTGAATAACTTTTTTTGTGAAGGTCGGAGAGACTTGGAAAGTGGTTGCATCTCGACTAATTTGGGTCCTGCGGATCGATTGGTACCATCCCCGAGCTTGTACGACCTTCGAAAGAGGTCGACCGACGAAATTCCCCCAAATCTGAGGAGATATTCTTGAATAACTTTTTTTGTGAAGGTCGGAGAGACTTGCAAGTAGGCTCTACCCCCACTAAATGGGGTAGCGCACATCGATCGGTACCATCCTTGAGCTTCTCCGACTTTCGGAAGGGTTAGGGTTAGGGATGAAAGCACATAGGAGAAAGAGATATTCTTGAATAACTTTTTTTGTGAAGGTCGGAGAGACTTGCAAGTAGGCTCTACCCCCACTAAATGGGGTAGCGCGCATCGATCGGTACCATCCTTGAGCTTCTCCGACTTTTGGAAGGGTTAGGGTTAGGGTTAGGGATGAAAGCACATAGGAGAAAGAGATATTCTTGAATAACTTTTTTTGTGAAGGTCGGAGAGACTTGCAAGTAGGCTCTACCCCCACTAAATGGGGTAGCGCGCATCGATCGGTACCATCCTTGAGCTTCTCCGACTTTCGGAAGGGTTAGGGTTAGGGTTAGGGATGAAAGCACATAGGAGAAAGAGATATTCTTGAATAACTTTTTTTGTGAAGGTCGGAGAGACTTGCAAGTAGGCTCTACCCCCACTAAATGGGGTAGCGCGCATCGATCGGTACCATCCTTGAGCTTCTCCGACTTTCGGAAGGGTTAGGGTTAGGGTTAGGGATGAAAGCACATAGGAGAAAGAGATATTCTTGAATAACTTTTTTTGTGAAGGTCGGAGAGACTTGGAAAGTGGTTGCATCTGGACTAATTTGGGTCCTGCGGATCGATTGGTACCATCCCCGAGCTTGTACGACCTTCGGAAGAGGTCGACCGACGAAATTCCCCCAAATCTGAGGAGATATTCTTGAATAACTTTTTTTGTGAAGGTCGGAGAGACTTGCAAGTAGGCTCTACCCCCACTAAATGGGGTAGCGCACATCGATCGGTACTATCCTTGAGCTTCTCCGACTTTCGGAAGGGTTAGGGTTAGGGATGAAAGCACATAGGAGAAAGAGATATTCTTGAATAACTTTTTTTGTGAAGGTCGGAGAGACTTGCAAGTAGGCTCTACCCCCACTAAATGGGGTAGCGCGCATCGATCGGTACCATCCTTGAGCTTCTCCGACTTTCGGAAGGGTTAGGGTTAGGGTTAGGGATGAAAGCACATAGGAGAAAGAGATATTCTTGAATAACTTTTTTTGTGAAGGTCGGAGACACTTGGAAAGTGGTTGCATCTGGACTAATTTGGGTCCTGCGGATCGATTGGTACCATCCCCGAGCTTGTACGACCTTCGGAAGAGGTCGACCGACGAAATTCCCCCAAATCTGAGGAGATATTCTTGAATAACTTTTTTTGTGAAGGTCGGAGAGACTTGCAAGTAGGCTCTACCCCCACTAAATGGGGTAGCGCACATCGATCGGTACCATCCTTGAGCTTCTCCGACTTTCGGAAGGGTTAGGGTTAGGGTTAGGGATGAATGCACATAGGAGAAAGAGATATTCTTGAATAACTTTTTTTGTGAAGGTCGGAGAGACTTGCAAGTAGGCTCTACCCCCACTAAATGGGGTTGCGCGCATCGATCGGTACCATCCTTGAGCTTCTCCGACTTTCGGAAGGGTTAGGGTTAGGGTTAGGGATGAAAGCACATAGGAGAAAGAGATATTCTTGAATAACTTTTTTTGTGAAGGTCGGAGAGACTTGGAAAGTGGTTGCATCTGGACTAATTTGGGTCCTGCGGATCGATTGGTACCATCCCCGAGCTTGTACGACCTTCGGAAGAGGTCGACCGACGAAATTCCCCCAAATCTGAGGAGATATTCTTGAATAACTTTTTTTGTGAAGGTCGGATAGACTTGCAAGTAGGCTCTACCCCCACTAAATGGGGTTGCGCGCATCGATCGGTACCATCCTTGAGCTTCTCCGACTTTCGGAAGGGTTAGGGTTAGGGTTAGGGATGAAAGCACATAGGAGAAAGAGATATTCTTGAATAACTTTTTTTGTGAAGGTCGGAGAGACTTGCAAGTAGGCTCTACCCCCACTAAATGGGGTAGCGCACATCGATCGGTACCATCCTTGAGCTTCTCCGACTTTCGGAAGGGTTAGGGTTAGGGTTAGGGATGAAAGCACATAGGAGAAAGAGATATTCTTGAATAACTTTTTTTGTGAAGTTCGGAGAGACTTGGAAAGTGGTTGCATCTGGACTAATTTGGGTCCTGCGGATCGATTGGTGCCATCCCCGAGCTTGTACGACCTTCGGAAGAGGTCGACCGACGAAATTCCCCCAAATCTGAGGAGATATTCTTGAATAACTTTTTTTGTGAAGGTCGGAGAGACTTGCAAGTAGGCTCTACCCCCACTAAATGGGGTTGCGCGCATCGATCGGTACCATCCTTGAGCTTCTCCGACTTTCGGAAGGGTTAGGGTTAGGGTTAGGGATGAAAGCACATAGGAGAAAGAGATATTCTTGAATAACTTTTTTTGTGAAGGTCGGAGAGACTTGCAAGTAGGCTCTACCCCCACTAAATGGGGTAGCGCGCATCGATCGGTACTATCCTTGAGCTTCTCCGACTTTCGGAAGGGTTAGGGTTAGGGTTAGGGATGAAAGCACATAGGAGAAAGAGATATTCTTGAATAACTTTTTTTGTGAAGGTCGGAGAGACTTGGAAAGTGGTTGCATCTCGACTAATTTGGGTCCTGCGGATCGATTGGTACCATCCCCGAGCTTGTACGACCTTCGAAAGAGGTCGACCGACGAAATTCCCCCAAATCTGAGGAGATATTCTTGAATAACTTTTTTTGTGAAGGTCGGAGAGACTTGCAAGTAGGCTCTACCCCCACTAAATGGGGTAGCGCACATCGATCGGTACCATCCTTGAGCTTCTCCGACTTTCGGAAGGGTTAGGGTTAGGGATGAAAGCACATAGGAGAAAGAGATATTCTTGAATAACTTTTTTTGTGAAGGTCGGAGAGACTTGCAAGTAGGCTCTACCCCCACTAAATGGGGTAGCGCGCATCGATCGGTACCATCCTTGAGCTTCTCCGACTTTTGGAAGGGTTAGGGTTAGGGTTAGGGATGAAAGCACATAGGAGAAAGAGATATTCTTGAATAACTTTTTTTGTGAAGGTCGGAGAGACTTGCAAGTAGGCTCTACCCCCACTAAATGGGGTAGCGCGCATCGATCGGTACCATCCTTGAGCTTCTCCGACTTTCGGAAGGGTTAGGGTTAGGGTTAGGGATGAAAGCACATAGGAGAAAGAGATATTCTTGAATAACTTTTTTTGTGAAGGTCGGAGAGACTTGCAAGTAGGCTCTACCCCCACTAAATGGGGTAGCGCGCATCGATCGGTACCATCCTTGAGCTTCTCCGACTTTCGGAAGGGTTAGGGTTAGGGTTAGGGATGAAAGCACATAGGAGAAAGAGATATTCTTGAATAACTTTTTTTGTGAAGGTCGGAGAGACTTGGAAAGTGGTTGCATCTGGACTAATTTGGGTCCTGCGGATCGATTGGTACCATCCCCGAGCTTGTACGACCTTCGGAAGAGGTCGACCGACGAAATTCCCCCAAATCTGAGGAGATATTCTTGAATAACTTTTTTTGTGAAGGTCGGAGAGACTTGCAAGTAGGCTCTACCCCCACTAAATGGGGTAGCGCACATCGATCGGTACTATCCTTGAGCTTCTCCGACTTTCGGAAGGGTTAGGGTTAGGGATGAAAGCACATAGGAGAAAGAGATATTCTTGAATAACTTTTTTTGTGAAGGTCGGAGAGACTTGCAAGTAGGCTCTACCCCCACTAAATGGGGTAGCGCGCATCGATCGGTACCATCCTTGAGCTTCTCCGACTTTCGGAAGGGTTAGGGTTAGGGTTAGGGATGAAAGCACATAGGAGAAAGAGATATTCTTGAATAACTTTTTTTGTGAAGGTCGGAGAGACTTGGAAAGTGGTTGCATCTGGACTAATTTGGGTCCTGCGGATCGATTGGTACCATCCCCGAGCTTGTACGACCTTCGGAAGAGGTCGACCGACGAAATTCCCCCAAATCTGAGGAGATATTCTTGAATAACTTTTTTTGTGAAGGTCGGAGAGACTTGCAAGTAGGCTCTACCCCCACTAAATGGGGTAGCGCACATCGATCGGTACCATCCTTGAGCTTCTCCGACTTTCGGAAGGGTTAGGGTTAGGGTTAGGGATGAATGCACATAGGAGAAAGAGATATTCTTGAATAACTTTTTTTGTGAAGGTCGGAGAGACTTGCAAGTAGGCTCTACCCCCACTAAATGGGGTAGCGCGCATCGATCGGTACCATCCTTGAGCTTCTCCGACTTTCGGAAGGGTTAGGGTTAGGGTTAGGGATGAAAGCACATAGGAGAAAGAGATATTCTTGAATAACTTTTTTTGTGAAGGTCGGAGAGACTTGGAAAGTGGTTGCATCTGGACTAATTTGGGTCCTGCGGATCGATTGGTACCATCCCCGAGCTTGTACGACCTTCGGAAGAGGTCGACCGACGAAATTCCCCCAAATCTGAGGAGATATTCTTGAATAACTTTTTTTGTGAAGGTCGGAGAGACTTGCAAGTAGGCTCTACCCCCACTAAATGGGGTAGCGCACATCGATCGGTACCATCCTTGAGCTTCTCCGACTTTCGGAAGGGTTAGGGTTAGGGATGAAAGCACATAGGAGAAAGAGATATTCTTGAATAACTTTTTTTGTGAAGGTCAGAGAGACTTGCAAGTAGGCTCTACCCCCACTAAATGGGGTAGCGCGCATCGATCGGTACCATCCTTGAGCTTCTCCGACTTTTGGAAGGGTTAGGGTTAGGGTTAGGGATGAAAGCACATAGGAGAAAGAGATATTCTTGAATAACTTTTTTTGTGAAGGTCGGAGAGACTTGCAAGTAGGCTCTACCCCCACTAAATGGGGTAGCGCGCATCGATCGGTACCATCCTTGAGCTTCTCCGACTTTCGGAAGGGTTAGGGTTAGGGATGAAAGCACATAGGAGAAAGAGATATTCTTGAATAACTTTTTTTGTGAAGGTCGGAGAGACTTGCAAGTAGGCTCTACCCCCACTAAATGGGGTAGCGCGCATCGATCGGTACCATCCTTGAGCTTCTCCGACTTTCGGAAGGGTTAGGGTTAGGGTTAGGGATGAAAGCACATAGGAGAAAGAGATATTCTTGAATAACTTTTTTTGTGAAGGTCGGAGAGACTTGCAAGTAGGCTCTACCCCCACTAAATGGGGTAGCGCGCATCGATCGGTACCATCCTTGAGCTTCTCCGACTTTCGGAAGGGTTAGGGTTAGGGTTAGGGATGAAAGCACATAGGAGAAAGAGATATTCTTGAATAACTTTTTTTGTGAAGGTCGGAGAGACTTGAAAAGTGGTTGCATCTGGACTAATTTGGGTCCTGCGGATCGATTGGTACCATCCCCGAGCTTGTACGACCTTCGGAAGAGGTCGACCGACGAAATTCCCCCAAATCTGAGGAGATATTCTTGAATAACTTTTTTTGTGAAGGTCGGAGAGACTTGCAAGTAGGCTCTACCCCCACTAAATGGGGTAGCGCACATCGATCGGTACCATCCTTGAGCTTCTCCGACTTTCGGAAGGGTTAGGGTTAGGGTTAGGGATGAAAGCACATAGGAGAAAGAGATATTCTTGAATAACTTTTTTTGTGAAGGTCGGAGAGACTTGCAAGTAGGCTCTACCCCCACTAAATGGGGTAGCGCGCATCGATCGGTACCATCCTTGAGCTTCTCCGACTTTCGGAAGGGTTAGGGTTAGGGTTAGGGATGAAAGCACATAGGAGAAAGAGATATTCTTGAATAACTTTTTTTGTGAAGGTCGGAGAGACTTGGAAAGTGGTTGCATCTGGACTAATTTGGGTCCTGCGGATCGATTGGTACCATCCACGAGCTTGTACGACCTTCGGAAGAGGTCGACCGACGAAATTCCCCCAAATCTGAGGAGATATTCTTGAATAACTTTTTTTGTGAAGGTCGGAGAGACTTGCAAGTAGGCTCTACCCCCACTAAATGGGGTAGCGCGCATCGATCGGTACCATCCTTGAGCTTCTCCGACTTTCGGAAGGGTTAGGGTTAGGGTTAGGGATGAAAGCACATAGGAGAAAGAGATATTCTTGAATAACTTTTTTTGTGAAGGTCGGAGAGACTTGGAAAGTGGTTGCATCTGGACTAATTTGGGTCCTGCGGATCGATTGGTACCATCCCCGAGCTTGTACGACCTTCGGAAGAGGTCGACCGACGAAATTCCCCCAAATCTGAGGAGATATTCTTGAATAACTTTTTTTGTGAAGGTCGGAGAGACTTGCAAGTAGGCTCTACCCCCACTAAATGGGGTAGCGCACATCGATCGGTACCATCCTTGAGCTTCTCCGACTTTCGGAAGGGTTAGGGTTAGGGTTAGGGATGAAAGCACATAGGAGAAAGAGATATTCTTGAATAACTTTTTTTGTGAAGGTCGGAGAGACTTGCAAGTAGGCTCTACCCCCACTAAATGGGGTAGCGCGCATCGATCGGTACCATCCTTGAGCTTCTCCGACTTTCGGAAGGGTTAGGGTTAGGGTTAGGGATGAAAGCACATAGGAGAAAGAGATATTCTTGAATAACTTTTTTTGTGAAGGTCGGAGAGACTTGGAAAGTGGTTGCATCTGGACTAATTTGGGTCCTGCGGATCGATTGGTACCATCCCCGAGCTTGTACGACCTTCGGAAGAGGTCGACCGACGAAATTCCCCCAAATCTGAGGAGATATTCTTGAATAACTTTTTTTGTGAAGGTCGGAGAGACTTGCAAGTAGGCTCTACCCCCACTAAATGGGGTTGCGCGCATCGATCGGTACCATCCTTGAGCTTCTCCGACTTTCGGAAGGGTTAGGGTTAGGGTTAGGGATGAAAGCACATAGGAGAAAGAGATATTCTTGAATAACTTTTTTTGTGAAGGTCGGAGAGACTTGCAAGTAGGCTCTACCCCCACTAAATGGGGTAGCGCGCATCGATCGGTACCATCCTTGAGCTTCTCCGACTTTCGGAAGGGTTAGGGTTAGGGTTAGGGATGAAAGCACATAGGAGAAAGAGATATTCTTGAATAACTTTTTTTGTGAAGGTCGGAGAGACTTGGAAAGTGGTTGCATCTGGACTAATTTGGGTCCTGCGGATCGATTGGTACCATCCCAGAGCTTGTACGACCTTCGGAAGAGGTCGACCGACGAAATTCCCCCAAATCTGAGGAGATATTCTTGAATAACTTTTTTTGTGAAGGTCGGATAGACTTGCAAGTAGGCTCTACCCCCACTAAATGGGGTTGCGCGCATCGATCGGTACCATCCTTGAGCTTCTCCGACTTTCGGAAGGGTTAGGGTTAGGGTTAGGGATGAAAGCACATAGGAGAAAGAGATATTCTTGAATAACTTTTTTTGTGAAGGTCGGAGAGACTTGCAAGTAGGCTCTACCCCCACTAAATGGGGTAGCGCACATCGATCGGTACCATCCTTGAGCTTCTCCGACTTTCGGAAGGGTTAGGGTTAGGGTTAGGGATGAAAGCACATAGGAGAAAGAGATATTCTTGAATAACTTTTTTTGTGAAGGTCGGAGAGACTTGGAAAGTGGTTGCATCTGGACTAATTTGGGTCCTGCGGATCGATTGGTGCCATCCCCGAGCTTGTACGACCTTCGGAAGAGGTCGACCGACGAAATTCCCCCAAATCTGAGGAGATATTCTTGAATAACTTTTTTTGTGAAGGTCGGAGAGACTTGCAAGTAGGCTCTACCCCCACTAAATGGGGTTGCGCGCATCGATCGGTACCATCCTTGAGCTTCTCCGACTTTCGGAAGGGTTAGGGTTAGGGTTAGGGATGAAAGCACATAGGAGAAAGAGATATTCTTGAATAACTTTTTTTGTGAAGGTCGGAGAGACTTGCAAGTAGGCTCTACCCCCACTAAATGGGGTAGCGCACATCGATCGGTACCATCCTTGAGCTTCTCCGACTTTCGGAAGGGTTAGGGTTAGGGTTAGGGATGAAAGCACATAGGAGAAAGAGATATTCTTGAATAACTTTTTTTGTGAAGGTCGGAGAGACTTGCAAGTAGGCTCTACCCCCACTAAATGGGGTAGCGCGCATCGATCGGTACCATCCTTGAGCTTCTCCGACTTTCGGAAGGGTTAGGGTTAGGGTTAGGGATGAAAGCACATAGGAGAAAGAGATATTCTTGAATAACTTTTTTTGTGAAGGTCGGAGAGACTTGCAAGTAGGCTCTACCCCCACTAAATGGGGTAGCGCGCATCGATCGGTACCATCCTTGAGCTTCTCCGACTTTCGGAAGGGTTAGGGTTAGGGATGAAAGCACATAGGAGAAAGAGATATTCTTGAATAACTTTTTTTGTGAAGGTCGGAGAGACTTGCAAGTAGGCTCTACCCCCACTAAATGGGGTAGCGCGCATCGATCGGTACTATCCTTGAGCTTCTCCGACTTTCGGAAGGGTTAGGGTTAGGGTTAGGGATGAAAGCACATAGGAGAAAGAGATATTCTTGAATAACTTTTTTTGTGAAGGTCGGAGAGACTTGGAAAGTGGTTGCATCTCGACTAATTTGGGTCCTGCGGATCGATTGGTACCATCCCCGAGCTTGTACGACCTTCGAAAGAGGTCGACCGACGAAATTCCCCCAAATCTGAGGAGATATTCTTGAATAACTTTTTTTGTGAAGGTCGGAGAGACTTGCAAGTAGGCTCTACCCCCACTAAATGGGGTAGCGCACATCGATCGGTACCATCCTTGAGCTTCTCCGACTTTCGGAAGGGTTAGGGTTAGGGATGAAAGCACATAGGAGAAAGAGATATTCTTGAATAACTTTTTTTGTGAAGGTCGGAGAGACTTGCAAGTAGGCTCTACCCCCACTAAATGGGGTAGCGCGCATCGATCGGTACCATCCTTGAGCTTCTCCGACTTTTGGAAGGGTTAGGGTTAGGGTTAGGGATGAAAGCACATAGGAGAAAGAGATATTCTTGAATAACTTTTTTTGTGAAGGTCGGAGAGACTTGCAAGTAGGCTCTACCCCCACTAAATGGGGTAGCGCGCATCGATCGGTACCATCCTTGAGCTTCTCCGACTTTCGGAAGGGTTAGGGTTAGGGTTAGGGATGAAAGCACATAGGAGAAAGAGATATTCTTGAATAACTTTTTTTGTGAAGGTCGGAGAGACTTGCAAGTAGGCTCTACCCCCACTAAATGGGGTAGCGCGCATCGATCGGTACCATCCTTGAGCTTCTCCGACTTTCGGAAGGGTTAGGGTTAGGGTTAGGGATGAAAGCACATAGGAGAAAGAGATATTCTTGAATAACTTTTTTTGTGAAGGTCGGAGAGACTTGGAAAGTGGTTGCATCTGGACTAATTTGGGTCCTGCGGATCGATTGGTACCATCCCCGAGCTTGTACGACCTTCGGAAGAGGTCGACCGACGAAATTCCCCCAAATCTGAGGAGATATTCTTGAATAACTTTTTTTGTGAAGGTCGGAGAGACTTGCAAGTAGGCTCTACCCCCACTAAATGGGGTAGCGCACATCGATCGGTACCATCCTTGAGCTTCTCCGACTTTCGGAAGGGTTAGGGTTAGGGATGAAAGCACATAGGAGAAAGAGATATTCTTGAATAACTTTTTTTGTGAAGGTCGGAGAGACTTGCAAGTAGGCTCTACCCCCACTAAATGGGGTTGCGCGCATCGATCGGTACCATCCTTGAGCTTCTCCGACTTTCGGAAGGGTTAGGGTTAGGGTTAGGGATGAAAGCACATAGGAGAAAGAGATATTCTTGAATAACTTTTTTTGTGAAGGTCGGAGAGACTTGCAAGTAGGCTCTACCCCCACTAAATGGGGTAGCGCGCATCGATCGGTACCATCCTTGAGCTTCTCCGACTTTCGGAAGGGTTAGGGTTAGGGTTAGGGATGAAAGCACATAGGAGAAAGAGATATTCTTGAATAACTTTTTTTGTGAAGGTCGGAGAGACTTGCAAGTAGGCTCTACCCCCACTAAATGGGGTAGCGCGCATCGATCGGTACCATCCTTGAGCTTCTCCGACTTTCGGAAGGGTTAGGGTTAGGGATGAAAGCACATAGGAGAAAGAGATATTCTTGAATAACTTTTTTTGTGAAGGTCGGAGAGACTTGCAAGTAGGCTCTACCCCCACTAAATGGGGTTGCGCGCATCGATCGGTACCATCCTTGAGCTTCTCCGACTTTCGGAAGGGTTAGGGTTAGGGTTAGGGATGAAAGCACATAGGAGAAAGAGATATTCTTGAATAACTTTTTTTGTGAAGGTCGGAGAGACTTGCAAGTAGGCTTTACCCCCACTAAATGGGGTAGCGCGCATCGATCGGTACCATCCTTGAGCTTCTCCGACTTTCGGAAGGGTTAGGGTTAGGGATGAAAGCACATAGGAGAAAGAGATATTCTTGAATAACTTTTTTTGTGAAGGTCGGAGAGACTTGCAAGTAGGCTCTACCCCCACTAAATGGGGTAGCGCGCATCGATCGGTACCATCCTTGAGCTTCTCCGACTTTCGGAAGGGTTAGGGTTAGGGTTAGGGATGAAAGCACATAGGAGAAAGAGATATTCTTGAATAACTTTTTTTGTGAAGGTCGGAGAGACTTGGAAAGTGGTTGCATCTGGACTAATTTGGGTCCTGCGGATCGATTGGTACCATCCCCGAGCTTGTACGACCTTCGGAAGAGGTCGACCGACGAAATTCCCCCAAATCTGAGGAGATATTCTTGAATAACTTTTTTTGTGAAGGTCGGAGAGACTTGCAAGTAGGCTCTACCCCCACTAAATGGGGTTGCGCGCATCGATCGGTACCATCCTTGAGCTTCTCCGACTTTCGGAAGGGTTAGGGTTAGGGTTAGGGATGAAAGCACATAGGAGAAAGAGATATTCTTGAATAACTTTTTTTGTGAAGGTCGGAGAGACTTGCAAGTAGGCTCTACCCCCACTAAATGGGGTAGCGCGCATCGATCGGTACCATCCTTGAGCTTCTCCGACTTTCGGAAGGGTTAGGGTTAGGGTTAGGGATGAAAGCACATAGGAGAAAGAGATATTCTTGAATAACTTTTTTTGTGAAGGTCGGAGAGACTTGGAAAGTGGTTGCATCTGGACTAATTTGGGTCCTGCGGATCGATTGGTACCATCCCCGAGCTTGTACGACCTTCGGAAGAGGTCGACCGACGAAATTCCCCCAAATCTGAGGAGATATTCTTGAATAACTTTTTTTGTGAAGGTCGGAGAGACTTGCAAGTAGGCTCTACCCCCACTAAATGGGGTAGCGCGCATCGATCGGTACCATCCTTGAGCTTCTCCGACTTTCGGAAGGGTTAGGGTTAGGGTTAGGGATGAAAGCACATAGGAGAAAGAGATATTCTTGAATAACTTTTTTTGTGAAGGTCGGAGAGACTTGGAAAGTGGTTGCATCTGGACTAATTTGGGTCCTGCGGATCGATTGGTACCATCCCCGAGCTTGTACGACCTTCGGAAGAGGTCGACCGACGAAATTCCCCCAAATCTGAGGAGATATTCTTGAATAACTTTTTTTGTGAAGGTCGGAGAGACTTGCAAGTAGGCTCTACCCCCACTAAATGGGGTAGCGCACATCGATCGGTACCATCCTTGAGCTTCTCCGACTTTCGGAAGGGTTAGGGTTAGGGTTAGGGATGAAAGCACATAGGAGAAAGAGATATTCTTGAATAACTTTTTTTGTGAAGGTCGGAGAGACTTGCAAGTAGGCTCTACCCCCACTAAATGGGGTAGCGCACATCGATCGGTACCATCCTTGAGCTTCTCCGACTTTCGGAAGGGTTAGGGTTAGGGTTAGGGATGAAAGCACATAGGAGAAAGAGATATTCTTGAATAACTTTTTTTGTGAAGGTCGGAGAGACTTGCAAGTAGGCTCTACCCCCACTAAATGGGGTAGCGCGCATCGATCGGTACCATCCTTGAGCTTCTCCGACTTTCGGAAGGGTTAGGGTTAGGGTTAGGGATGAAAGCACATAGGAGAAAGAGATATTCTTGAATAACTTTTTTTGTGAAGGTCGGAGAGACTTGGAAAGTGGTTGCATCTGGACTAATTTGGGTCCTGCGGATCGATTGGTACCATCCCCGAGCTTGTACGACCTTCGGAAGAGGTCGACCGACGAAATTCCCCCAAATCTGAGGAGATATTCTTGAATAACTTTTTTTGTGAAGGTCGGAGAGACTTGCAAGTAGGCTCTACCCCCACTAAATGGGGTAGCGCACATCGATCGGTACCATCCTTGAGCTTCTCCGACTTTCGGAAGGGTTAGGGTTAGGGATGAAAGCACATAGGAGAAAGAGATATTCTTGAATAACTTTTTTTGTGAAGGTCGGAGAGACTTGCAAGTAGGCTCTACCCCCACTAAATGGGGTAGCGCGCATCGATCGGTACCATCCTTGAGCTTCTCCGACTTTCGGAAGGGTTAGGGTTAGGGTTAGGGATGAAAGCACATAGGAGAAAGAGATATTCTTGAATAACTTTTTTTTTGAAGGTCGGAGAGACTTGGAAAGTGGTTGCATCTGGACTAATTTGGGTCCTGCGGATCGATTGGTACCATCCCCGAGCTTGTACGACCTTCGGAAGAGGTCGACCGACGAAATTCCCCCAAATCTGAGGAGATATTCTTGAATAACTTTTTTTGTGAAGGTCGGAGAGACTTGCAAGTAGGCTCTACCCCCACTAAATGGGGTTGCGCGCATCGATCGGTACCATCCTTGAGCTTCTCCGACTTTCGGAAGGGTTAGGGTTAGGGTTAGGGATGAAAGCACATAGGAGAAAGAGATATTCTTGAATAACTTTTTTTGTGAAGGTCGGAGAGACTTGCAAGTAGGCTCTACCCCCACTAAATGGGGTAGCGCGCATCGATCGGTACCATCCTTGAGCTTCTCCGACTTTCGGAAGGGTTAGGGTTAGGGTTAGGGATGAAAGCACATAGGAGAAAGAGATATTCTTGAATAACTTTTTTTGTGAAGGTCGGAGAGACTTGCAAGTAGGCTCTACCCCCACTAAATGGGGTAGCGCGCATCGATCGGTACCATCCTTGAGCTTCTCCGACTTTCGGAAGGGTTAGGGTTAGGGATGAAAGCACATAGGAGAAAGAGATATTCTTGAATAACTTTTTTTGTGAAGGTCGGAGAGACTTGCAAGTAGGCTCTACCCCCACTAAATGGGGTTGCGCGCATCGATCGGTACCATCCTTGAGCTTCTCCGACTTTCGGAAGGGTTAGGGTTAGGGTTAGGGATGAAAGCACATAGGAGAAAGAGATATTCTTGAATAACTTTTTTTGTGAAGGTCGGAGAGACTTGCAAGTAGGCTTTACCCCCACTAAATGTGGTAGCGCGCATCGATCGGTACCATCCTTGAGCTTCTCCGACTTTCGGAAGGGTTAGGGTTAGGGATGAAAGCACATAGGAGAAAGAGATATTCTTGAATAACTTTTTTTGTGAAGGTCGGAGAGACTTGCAAGTAGGCTCTACCCCCACTAAATGGGGTAGCGCGCATCGATCGGTACCATCCTTGAGCTTCTCCGACTTTCGGAAGGGTTAGGGTTAGGGTTAGGGATGAAAGCACATAGGAGAAAGAGATATTCTTGAATAACTTTTTTTGTGAAGGTCGGAGAGACTTGGAAAGTGGTTGCATCTGGACTAATTTGGGTCCTGCGGATCGATTGGTACCATCCCCGAGCTTGTACGACCTTCGGAAGAGGTCGACCGACGAAATTCCCCCAAATCTGAGGAGATATTCTTGAATAACTTTTTTTGTGAAGGTCGGAGAGACTTGCAAGTAGGCTCTACCCCCACTAAATGGGGTTGCGCGCATCGATCGGTACCATCCTTGAGCTTCTCCGACTTTCGGAAGGGTTAGGGTTAGGGTTAGGGATGAAAGCACATAGGAGAAAGAGATATTCTTGAATAACTTTTTTTGTGAAGGTCGGAGAGACTTGCAAGTAGGCTCTACCCCCACTAAATGGGGTAGCGCGCATCGATCGGTACCATCCTTGAGCTTCTCCGACTTTCGGAAGGGTTAGGGTTAGGGTTAGGGATGAAAGCACATAGGAGAAAGAGATATTCTTGAATAACTTTTTTTGTGAAGGTCGGAGAGACTTGGAAAGTGGTTGCATCTGGACTAATTTGGGTCCTGCGGATCGATTGGTACCATCCCCGAGCTTGTACGACCTTCGGAAGAGGTCGACCGACGAAATTCCCCCAAATCTGAGGAGATATTCTTGAATAACTTTTTTTGTGAAGGTCGGAGAGACTTGCAAGTAGGCTCTACCCCCACTAAATGGGGTAGCGCGCATCGATCGGTACCATCCTTGAGCTTCTCCGACTTTCGGAAGGGTTAGGGTTAGGGTTAGGGATGAAAGCACATAGGAGAAAGAGATATTCTTGAATAACTTTTTTTGTGAAGGTCGGAGAGACTTGGAAAGTGGTTGCATCTGGACTAATTTGGGTCCTGCGGATCGATTGGTACCATCCCCGAGCTTGTACGACCTTCGGAAGAGGTCGACCGACGAAATTCCCCCAAATCTGAGGAGATATTCTTGAATAACTTTTTTTGTGAAGGTCGGAGAGACTTGCAAGTAGGCTCTACCCCCACTAAATGGGGTAGCGCACATCGATCGGTACCATCCTTGAGCTTCTCCGACTTTCGGAAGGGTTAGGGTTAGGGTTAGGGATGAAAGCACATAGGAGAAAGAGATATTCTTGAATAACTTTTTTTGTGAAGGTCGGAGAGACTTGCAAGTAGGCTCTACCCCCACTAAATGGGGTAACGCGCATCGATCGGTACCATCCTTGAGCTTCTCCGACTTTCGGAAGGGTTAGGGTTAGGGTTAGGGATGAAAGCACATAGGAGAAAGAGATATTCTTGAATAACTTTTTTTGTGAAGGTCGGAGAGACTTGGAAAGTGGTTGCATCTGGACTAATTTGGGTCCTGCGGATCGATTGGTACCATCCCCGAGCTTGTACGACCTTCGGAAGAGGTCGACCGACGAAATTCCCCCAAATCTGAGGAGATATTCTTGAATAACTTTTTTTGTGAAGGTCGGAGAGACTTGCAAGTAGGCTCTACCCCCACTAAATGGGGTAGCGCGCATCGATCGGTACCATCCTTGAGCTTCTCCGACTTTCGGAAGGGTTAGGGTTAGGGTTAGGGATGAAAGCACATAGGAGAAAGAGATATTCTTGAATAACTTTTTTTGTGAAGGTCGGAGAGACTTGGAAAGTGGTTGCATCTGGACTAATTTGGGTCCTGCAGATCGATTGGTACCATCCCCGAGCTTGTACGACCTTCGGAAGAGGTCGACCGACGAAATTCCCCCAAATCTGAGGAGATATTCTTGAATAACTTTTTTTGTGAAGGTCGGAGAGACTTGCAAGTAGGCTCTACCCCCACTAAATGGGGTAGCGCACATCGATCGGTACCATCCTTGAGCTTCTCCGACTTTCGGAAGGGTTAGGGTTAGGGTTAGGGATGAAAGCACATAGGAGAAAGAGATATTCTTGAATAACTTTTTTTGTGAAGGTCGGAGAGACTTGCAAGTAGGCTCTACCCCCACTAAATGGGGTAGCGCGCATCGATCGGTACCATCCTTGAGCTTCTCCGACTTTCGGAAGGGTTAGGGTTAGGGTTAGGGATGAAAGCACATAGGAGAAAGAGATATTCTTGAATAACTTTTTTTGTGAAGGTCGGAGAGACTTGGAAAGTGGTTGCATCTGGACTAATTTGGGTCCTGCAGATCGATTGGTACCATCCCCGAGCTTGTACGACCTTCGGAAGAGGTCGACCGACGAAATTCCCCCAAATCTGAGGAGATATTCTTGAATAACTTTTTTTGTGAAGGTCGGAGAGACTTGCAAGTAGGCTCTACCCCCACTAAATGGGGTAGCGCACATCGATCGGTACCATCCTTGAGCTTCTCCGACTTTCGGAAGGGTTAGGGTTAGGGTTAGGGATGAAAGCACATAGGAGAAAGAGATATTCTTGAATAACTTTTTTTGTGAAGGTCGGAGAGACTTGCAAGTAGGCTCTACCCCCACTAAATGGGGTAGCGCGCATCGATCGGTACCATCCTTGAGCTTCTCCGACTTTCGGAAGGGTTAGGGTTAGGGTTAGGGATGAAAGCACATAGGAGAAAGAGATATTCTTGAATAACTTTTTTTGTGAAGGTCGGAGAGACTTGGAAAGTGGTTGCATCTGGACTAATTTGGGTCCTGCGGATCGATTGGTACCATCCCCGAGCTTGTACGACCTTCGGAAGAGGTCGACCGACGAAATTCCCCCAAATCTGAGGAGATATTCTTGAATAACTTTTTTTGTGAAGGTCGGAGAGACTTGCAAGTAGGCTCTACCCCCACTAAATGGGGTTGCGCGCATCGATCGGTACCATCCTTGAGCTTCTCCGACTTTCGGAAGGGTTAGGGTTAGGGTTAGGGATGAAAGCACATAGGAGAAAGAGATATTCTTGAATAACTTTTTTTGTGAAGGTCGGAGAGACTTGCAAGTAGGCTCTACCCCCACTAAATGGGGTAGCGCGCATCGATCGGTACCATCCTTGAGCTTCTCCGACTTTCGGAAGGGTTAGGGTTAGGGTTAGGGATGAAAGCACATAGGAGAAAGAGATATTCTTGAATAACTTTTTTTGTGAAGGTCGGAGAGACTTGGAAAGTGGTTGCATCTGGACTAATTTGGGTCCTGCGGATCGATTGGTACCATCCCCGAGCTTGTACGACCTTCGGAAGAGGTCGACCGACGAAATTCCCCCAAATCTGAGGAGATATTCTTGAATAACTTTTTTTGTGAAGGTCGGAGAGACTTGCAAGTAGGCTCTACCCCCACTAAATGGGGTAGCGCGCATCGATCGGTACCATCCTTGAGCTTCTCCGACTTTCGGAAGGGTTAGGGTTAGGGTTAGGGATGAAAGCACATAGGAGAAAGAGATATTCTTGAATAACTTTTTTTGTGAAGGTCGGAGAGACTTGGAAAGTGGTTGCATCTGGACTAATTTGGGTCCTGCGGATCGATTGGTACCATCCCCGAGCTTGTACGACCTTCGGAAGAGGTCGACCGACGAAATTCCCCCAAATCTGAGGAGATATTCTTGAATAACTTTTTTTGTGAAGGTCGGAGAGACTTGCAAGTAGGCTCTACCCCCACTAAATGGGGTAGCGCGCATCGATCGGTACCATCCTTGAGCTTCTCCGACTTTCGGAAGGGTTAGGGTTAGGGTTAGGGATGAAAGCACATAGGAGAAAGAGATATTCTTGAATAACTTTTTTTGTGAAGGTCGGAGAGACTTGGAAAGTGGTTGCATCTGGACTAATTTGGGTCCTGCGGATCGATTGGTACCATCCCCGAGCTTGTACGACCTTCGGAAGAGGTCGACCGACGAAATTCCCCCAAATCTGAGGAGATATTCTTGAATAACTTTTTTTGTGAAGGTCGGAGAGACTTGCAAGTAGGCTCTACCCCCACTAAATGGGGTAGCGCACATCGATCGGTACCATCCTTGAGCTTCTCCGACTTTCGGAAGGGTTAGGGTTAGGGTTAGGGATGAAAGCACATAGGAGAAAGAGATATTCTTGAATAACTTTTTTTGTGAAGGTCGGAGAGACTTGCAAGTAGGCTCTACCCCCACTAAATGGGGTAACGCGCATCGATCGGTACCATCCTTGAGCTTCTCCGACTTTCGGAAGGGTTAGGGTTAGGGTTAGGGATGAAAGCACATAGGAGAAAGAGATATTCTTGAATAACTTTTTTTGTGAAGGTCGGAGAGACTTGGAAAGTGGTTGCATCTGGACTAATTTGGGTCCTGCGGATCGATTGGTACCATCCCCGAGCTTGTACGACCTTCGGAAGAGGTCGACCGACGAAATTCCCCCAAATCTGAGGAGATATTCTTGAATAACTTTTTTTGTGAAGGTCGGAGAGACTTGCAAGTAGGCTCTACCCCCACTAAATGGGGTAGCGCGCATCGATCGGTACCATCCTTGAGCTTCTCCGACTTTCGGAAGGGTTAGGGTTAGGGTTAGGGATGAAAGCACATAGGAGAAAGAGATATTCTTGAATAACTTTTTTTGTGAAGGTCGGAGAGACTTGGAAAGTGGTTGCATCTGGACTAATTTGGGTCCTGCAGATCGATTGGTACCATCCCCGAGCTTGTACGACCTTCGGAAGAGGTCGACCGACGAAATTCCCCCAAATCTGAGGAGATATTCTTGAATAACTTTTTTTGTGAAGGTCGGAGAGACTTGCAAGTAGGCTCTACCCCCACTAAATGGGGTAGCGCACATCGATCGGTACCATCCTTGAGCTTCTCCGACTTTCGGAAGGGTTAGGGTTAGGGTTAGGGATGAAAGCACATAGGAGAAAGAGATATTCTTGAATAACTTTTTTTGTGAAGGTCGGAGAGACTTGCAAGTAGGCTCTACCCCCACTAAATGGGGTAGCGCGCATCGATCGGTACCATCCTTGAGCTTCTCCGACTTTCGGAAGGGTTAGGGTTAGGGTTAGGGATGAAAGCACATAGGAGAAAGAGATATTCTTGAATAACTTTTTTTGTGAAGGTCGGAGAGACTTGGAAAGTGGTTGCATCTGGACTAATTTGGGTCCTGCGGATCGATTGGTACCATCCCCGAGCTTGTACGACCTTCGGAAGAGGTCGACCGACGAAATTCCCCCAAATCTGAGGAGATATTCTTGAATAACTTTTTTTGTGAAGGTCGGAGAGACTTGCAAGTAGGCTCTACCCCCACTAAATGGGGTTGCGCGCATCGATCGGTACCATCCTTGAGCTTCTCCGACTTTCGGAAGGGTTAGGGTTAGGGTTAGGGATGAAAGCACATAGGAGAAAGAGATATTCTTGAATAACTTTTTTTGTGAAGGTCGGAGAGACTTGCAAGTAGGCTCTACCCCCACTAAATGGGGTAGCGCGCATCGATCGGTACCATCTTTGAGCTTCTCCGACTTTCGGAAGGGTTAGGGTTAGGGTTAGGGATGAAAGCACATAGGAGAAAGAGATATTCTTGAATAACTTTTTTTGTGAAGGTCGGAGAGACTTGGAAAGTGGTTGCATCTGGACTAATTTGGGTCCTGCGGATCGATTGGTACCATCCCCGAGCTTGTACGACCTTCGGAAGAGGTCGACCGACGAAATTCCCCCAAATCTGAGGAGATATTCTTGAATAACTTTTTTTGTGAAGGTCGGAGAGACTTGCAAGTAGGCTCTACCCCCACTAAATGGGGTAGCGCGCATCGATCGGTACCATCCTTGAGCTTCTCCGACTTTCGGAAGGGTTAGGGTTAGGGTTAGGGATGAAAGCACATAGGAGAAAGAGATATTCTTGAATAACTTTTTTTGTGAAGGTCGGAGAGACTTGGAAAGTGGTTGCATCTGGACTAATTTGGGTCCTGCGGATCGATTGGTACCATCCCCGAGCTTGTACGACCTTCGGAAGAGGTCGACCGACGAAATTCCCCCAAATCTGAGGAGATATTCTTGAATAACTTTTTTTGTGAAGGTCGGAGAGACTTGCAAGTAGGCTCTACCCCCACTAAATGGGGTAGCGCACATCGATCGGTACCATCCTTGAGCTTCTCCGACTTTCGGAAGGGTTAGGGTTAGGGTTAGGGATGAAAGCACATAGGAGAAAGAGATATTCTTGAATAACTTTTTTTGTGAAGGTCGGAGAGACTTGCAAGTAGGCTCTACCCCCACTAAATGGGGTAACGCGCATCGATCGGTACCATCCTTGAGCTTCTCCGACTTTCGGAAGGGTTAGGGTTAGGGTTAGGGATGAAAGCACATAGGAGAAAGAGATATTCTTGAATAACTTTTTTTGTGAAGGTCGGAGAGACTTGGAAAGTGGTTGCATCTGGACTAATTTGGGTCCTGCGGATCGATTGGTACCATCCCCGAGCTTGTACGACCTTCGGAAGAGGTCGACCGACGAAATTCCCCCAAATCTGAGGAGATATTCTTGAATAACTTTTTTTGTGAAGGTCGGAGAGACTTGCAAGTAGGCTCTACCCCCACTAAATGGGGTAGCGCGCATCGATCGGTACCATCCTTGAGCTTCTCCGACTTTCGGAAGGGTTAGGGTTAGGGTTAGGGATGAAAGCACATAGGAGAAAGAGATATTCTTGAATAACTTTTTTTGTGAAGGTCGGAGAGACTTGGAAAGTGGTTGCATCTGGACTAATTTGGGTCCTGCAGATCGATTGGTACCATCCCCGAGCTTGTACGACCTTCGGAAGAGGTCGACCGACGAAATTCCCCCAAATCTGAGGAGATATTCTTGAATAACTTTTTTTGTGAAGGTCGGAGAGACTTGCAAGTAGGCTCTACCCCCACTAAATGGGGTAGCGCACATCGATCGGTACCATCCTTGAGCTTCTCCGACTTTCGGAAGGGTTAGGGTTAGGGTTAGGGATGAAAGCACATAGGAGAAAGAGATATTCTTGAATAACTTTTTTTGTGAAGGTCGGAGAGACTTGCAAGTAGGCTCTACCCCCACTAAATGGGGTAGCGCGCATCGATCGGTACCATCCTTGAGCTTCTCCGACTTTCGGAAGGGTTAGGGTTAGGGTTAGGGATGAAAGCACATAGGAGAAAGAGATATTCTTGAATAACTTTTTTTGTGAAGGTCGGAGAGACTTGGAAAGTGGTTGCATCTGGACTAATTTGGGTCCTGCGGATCGATTGGTACCATCCCCGAGCTTGTACGACCTTCGGAAGAGGTCGACCGACGAAATTCCCCCAAATCTGAGGAGATATTCTTGAATAACTTTTTTTGTGAAGGTCGGAGAGACTTGCAAGTAGGCTCTACCCCCACTAAATGGGGTTGCGCGCATCGATCGGTACCATCCTTGAGCTTCTCCGACTTTCGGAAGGGTTAGGGTTAGGGTTAGGGATGAAAGCACATAGGAGAAAGAGATATTCTTGAATAACTTTTTTTGTGAAGGTCGGAGAGACTTGCAAGTAGGCTCTACCCCCACTAAATGGGGTAGCGCGCATCGATCGGTACCATCCTTGAGCTTCTCCGACTTTCGGAAGGGTTAGGGTTAGGGTTAGGGATGAAAGCACATAGGAGAAAGAGATATTCTTGAATAACTTTTTTTGTGAAGGTCGGAGAGACTTGGAAAGTGGTTGCATCTGGACTAATTTGGGTCCTGCGGATCGATTGGTACCATCCCCGAGCTTGTACGACCTTCGGAAGAGGTCGACCGACGAAATTCCCCCAAATCTGAGGAGATATTCTTGAATAACTTTTTTTGTGAAGGTCGGAGAGACTTGCAAGTAGGCTCTACCCCCACTAAATGGGGTAGCGCGCATCGATCGGTACCATCCTTGAGCTTCTCCGACTTTCGGAAGGGTTAGGGTTAGGGTTAGGGATGAAAGCACATAGGAGAAAGAGATATTCTTGAATAACTTTTTTTGTGAAGGTCGGAGAGACTTGGAAAGTGGTTGCATCTGGACTAATTTGGGTCCTGCGGATCGATTGGTACCATCCCCGAGCTTGTACGACCTTCGGAAGAGGTCGACCGACGAAATTCCCCCAAATCTGAGGAGATATTCTTGAATAACTTTTTTTGTGAAGGTCGGAGAGACTTGCAAGTAGGCTCTACCCCCACTAAATGGGGTAGCGCACATCGATCGGTACCATCCTTGAGCTTCTCCGACTTTCGGAAGGGTTAGGGTTAGGGTTAGGGATGAAAGCACATAGGAGAAAGAGATATTCTTGAATAACTTTTTTTGTGAAGGTCGGAGAGACTTGCAAGTAGGCTCTACCCCCACTAAATGGGGTAACGCGCATCGATCGGTACCATCCTTGAGCTTCTCCGACTTTCGGAAGGGTTAGGGTTAGGGTTAGGGATGAAAGCACATAGGAGAAAGAGATATTCTTGAATAACTTTTTTTGTGAAGGTCGGAGAGACTTGGAAAGTGGTTGCATCTGGACTAATTTGGGTCCTGCGGATCGATTGGTACCATCCCCGAGCTTGTACGACCTTCGGAAGAGGTCGACCGACGAAATTCCCCCAAATCTGAGGAGATATTCTTGAATAACTTTTTTTGTGAAGGTCGGAGAGACTTGCAAGTAGGCTCTACCCCCACTAAATGGGGTAGCGCGCATCGATCGGTACCATCCTTGAGCTTCTCCGACTTTCGGAAGGGTTAGGGTTAGGGTTAGGGATGAAAGCACATAGGAGAAAGAGATATTCTTGAATAACTTTTTTTGTGAAGGTCGGAGAGACTTGGAAAGTGGTTGCATCTGGACTAATTTGGGTCCTGCAGATCGATTGGTACCATCCCCGAGCTTGTACGACCTTCGGAAGAGGTCGACCGACGAAATTCCCCCAAATCTGAGGAGATATTCTTGAATAACTTTTTTTGTGAAGGTCGGAGAGACTTGCAAGTAGGCTCTACCCCCACTAAATGGGGTAGCGCACATCGATCGGTACCATCCTTGAGCTTCTCCGACTTTCGGAAGGGTTAGGGTTAGGGTTAGGGATGAAAGCACATAGGAGAAAGAGATATTCTTGAATAACTTTTTTTGTGAAGGTCGGAGAGACTTGCAAGTAGGCTCTACCCCCACTAAATGGGGTAGCGCGCATCGATCGGTACCATCCTTGAGCTTCTCCGACTTTCGGAAGGGTTAGGGTTAGGGTTAGGGATGAAAGCACATAGGAGAAAGAGATATTCTTGAATAACTTTTTTTGTGAAGGTCGGAGAGACTTGGAAAGTGGTTGCATCTGGACTAATTTGGGTCCTGCGGATCGATTGGTACCATCCCCGAGCTTGTACGACCTTCGGAAGAGGTCGACCGACGAAATTCCCCCAAATCTGAGGAGATATTCTTGAATAACTTTTTTTGTGAAGGTCGGAGAGACTTGCAAGTAGGCTCTACCCCCACTAAATGGGGTTGCGCGCATCGATCGGTACCATCCTTGAGCTTCTCCGACTTTCGGAAGGGTTAGGGTTAGGGTTAGGGATGAAAGCACATAGGAGAAAGAGATATTCTTGAATAACTTTTTTTGTGAAGGTCGGAGAGACTTGCAAGTAGGCTCTACCCCCACTAAATGGGGTAGCGCGCATCGATCGGTACCATCCTTGAGCTTCTCCGACTTTCGGAAGGGTTAGGGTTAGGGTTAGGGATGAAAGCACATAGGAGAAAGAGATATTCTTGAATAACTTTTTTTGTGAAGGTCGGAGAGACTTGGAAAGTGGTTGCATCTGGACTAATTTGGGTCCTGCGGATCGATTGGTACCATCCCCGAGCTTGTACGACCTTCGGAAGAGGTCGACCGACGAAATTCCCCCAAATCTGAGGAGATATTCTTGAATAACTTTTTTTGTGAAGGTCGGAGAGACTTGCAAGTAGGCTCTACCCCCACTAAATGGGGTAGCGCGCATCGATCGGTACCATCCTTGAGCTTCTCCGACTTTCGGAAGGGTTAGGGTTAGGGTTAGGGATGAAAGCACATAGGAGAAAGAGATATTCTTGAATAACTTTTTTTGTGAAGGTCGGAGAGACTTGGAAAGTGGTTGCATCTGGACTAATTTGGGTCCTGCGGATCGATTGGTACCATCCCCGAGCTTGTACGACCTTCGGAAGAGGTCGACCGACGAAATTCCCCCAAATCTGAGGAGATATTCTTGAATAACTTTTTTTGTGAAGGTCGGAGAGACTTGCAAGTAGGCTCTACCCCCACTAAATGGGGTTGCGCGCATCGATCGGTACCATCCTTGAGCTTCTCCGACTTTCGGAAGGGTTAGGGTTAGGGTTAGGGATGAAAGCACATAGGAGAAAGAGATATTCTTGAATAACTTTTTTTGTGAAGGTCGGAGAGACTTGCAAGTAGGCTCTACCCCCACTAAATGGGGTGGCGCGCATCGATCGGTACCATCCTTGAGCTTCTCCGACTTTCGGAAGGGTTAGGGTTAGGGTTAGGGATGAAAGCACATAGGAGAAAGAGATATTCTTGAATAACTTTTTTTGTGAAGGTCGGAGAGACTTGGAAAGTGGTTGCATCTCGACTAATTTGGGTCCTGCGGATCGATTGGTACCATCCCCGAGCTTGTACGACCTTCGGAAGAGGTCGACCGACGAAATTCCCCCAAATCTGAGGAGATATTCTTGAATAACTTTTTTTGTGAAGGTCGGAGAGACTTGCAAGTAGGCTCTACCCCCACTAAATGGGGTAGCGCACATCGATCGGTACCATCCTTGAGCTTCTCCGACTTTCGGAAGGGTTAGGGTTAGGGTTAGGGATGAAAGCACATAGGAGAAAGAGATATTCTTGAATAACTTTTTTTGTGAAGGTCGGAGAGACTTGCAAGTAGGCTCTACCCCCACTAAATGGGGTAGCGCGCATCGATCGGTACCATCCTTGAGCTTCTCCGACTTTTGGAAGGGTTAGGGTTAGGGTTAGGGATGAAAGCACATAGGAGAAAGAGATATTCTTGAATAACTTTTTTTGTGAAGGTCGGAGAGACTTGCAAGTAGGCTCTACCCCCACTAAATGGGGTAGCGCGCATCGATCGGTACCATC